>NW_027220131.1:0-63154 GCF_027580195.1 Bos mutus
GAATATTATAAACAACTCTGTGCCTACAAAAAGGAAAGGTTCCATTGAGAAACTGCTTGAAGGTATAACTTAGCACCACTTTCACAAAGAAAAATAGATACTCTGAATAGGTCTGTATCTATTAAAGAAATTTAATCTATAACTAATAAGCTTCCAATAAAGACAGTAACAGACCCAGATGTTTCCACTGATGAATTCTAACAAAAATTTAAGGAAGAAATGATAACAATTCTCTACAATCTCTCCCAGAAAATAGAAGCAAAAGGAACACCTCCTAATTCCTTTTCTGTGAGGTGAGTATTACACTCAAATATCAAAATCAGATGAAGAAATTAAGAGAAAAAAATTGAACACAAATACCTCTCATGAACATAGAAGCAAAATCCCCAACAAAATATAAGAAAAGAAACCTAACAATCCATAGAAGGAATTACATACTATATCTAAGTAGGATGCATTTCAGATGTGCAACATTTGAAAATCAGTAATCATAAATCATAATAACAATAGTCTAAGGAAGATAATCACAAGATGAGATCAACAGATGAAGGAAAAAAATCATCTGATAAAATCCAACACCCATTCATCATAAAAATTCTCAGCAAACTAGATACAGACAGGCATTTCCTCAGCTTCATATACAACATCTGAAAAGAAATACAGGTAAAACATCATACTTTATAGTGAGAAGACAGATGCTGTCACACTAAGGTGAGGAACAAGGTGAGGATATCCCTTCTCACCATGCCTATTCAACACTGTACTGAAAGTCTAGCCAATGCAATGAGATAAGAGAAGGAAGCAAAAGATACAGATATTTGGAAGGGAAAAATGGAATTATAATCATCAACAATAAGAAAACTCCTGGCATTAATAAGCCAGGAGTATATGTTAATAAGGTTAATATATTATCAATATATAACTACTATATAATTAATATATTAATAAGGTTAATACATAATAGTCAATTCTTTTCCAATAAAGAGATGGAACTTGCAATTAAAAACCTAACACCATTTACATTAGCACCAAAATATATTAGAAATAATTCTTTAAAAAATATGTATAAGATTTACATGAGTAAAACTCATAAACTGCACTGAAAAAAATTAAAGAAGATCTATATAAATAGACACGCCATGTTCATAGATAGGGAGATGCTATATTGTTGAGATGTCACTTATTTCCAACTTAACCTAGATACTTAATGCAATTCTGTTTAAAATTCCAGCAAGATAGCTTGTAGATAGCAGCCAACAATTTAAATTTTATGTCAAAAATGAAATGATCCATAATACCCACTGAAGTCAATATTAAAGGTCAAAGTTAGAGAATTGATATTACTGGATTTCAAAACTTACTTTAAAGCTACAATACTCAAGACTGTATGCTATTAACAGAATAATAGACAGATCAATGGCACAGAACAGAAAATCTAGAAACAGACACCCCAAACACTCAACCGACTTTTAACAAAGGCACAAAGGCAATTCAATGGAAAAGGACAGTCTTTTAAACTTACAGTCCTGGGATAACTAGACATCCATATCTAAGAAAAATGAATCCACATACAAACTCTAAACCTTTCAAAATAATTAACTCAAAGGGAATCACAGACCTAAATGAAAAACTCACAATTTAAAAAAAATTGCAGGGACATCCCTGGCAGTCCAGTGTTTAAGAATCAACACTTCCACTGCTGGGGGAAGAGGTTTGATCGCTGGTCAGGGACTAGGATTCTACATGCCATATGCAATAGGCAAGAAAATCTAGAAGATAACACGGGGGCAAAACTTGAGTTTGGTAATGAGATTTTAGGCACAACACCAAAAGCACAGTCCATGAAAGAAAATAATAAGCTGAACCTTGTTAATATTAAAAACTTCTATCTGCAAAATATACTAATAAGAGAATGAGAAAGAAAGGCCACAAAAGGGTAGTTATAAATCTATTTGCAGGGAAAGAATGGAGACACAGACGTAGAGAACGGGCATGTGGACACATCGGGGGAAGCAGACAGTGAGACGAATTGAGAGAGTGGCGTGGACAAATATGCACTACCATGTGGACAACAGGCATGAGGGGGAAGTTGCTGGGTGACACAAGGAATCAGCTCTGTGATGACCTAGAGGGGTGAGGTCAGGGGGTGGGAGGGAGGTTCATGAGGGAGGAGATATATGTATACTTATAGCTGCTTCATACAAGAGAACCTGACACACCATTTAATTATCTTCTAATTAAAAATAATTGTTAAAAAATCTATGAATTTAAAAACTAGAAAAAAATCTAGAGAAGTACATATAGCCACTAGAGTTATATACAACAATGCCAAATGAATAAAAGTCAGAAGTAATGAAAAGCAAAAGATCACAGTAACAATTTGATTCTCGAATTAAAAATCTTAGAAAACAGGACAGGAAATATTCAAACATGTAAGAGACTTCAAAAATCTGGAATAAAAAAAAAAGATCATGGCAGCAAAATCATCCAGTTGGTCTGGAAGAATCAACAATTACTTACACCAAGTAACAGAAAATACACCATAAACAGAAGCAACCATAGAAAAAATTTACCTACAAAGAAACTTTAGAAAAATGTATACAGTCTTCATGGAGGCAACAAGAAGAATTTCCTGAGAGTCTTAGGAAAAAGAAGGCTCAAACAGAATAGTATGTTATGTATATTCATGAAGAACAGATATTGTAAGACTGTCAATTTTCTGTAACTCCTTTACAGATTTAGTACCACATTCAGAGTAGCTGAGACCACAGTGAAACACGGTCTGCTGCTTTTTGTACCCAGAAGTAACCACAGAAATCTTATGGAAGGAATGAAGAAAACTATTAACAAAAGTGAAAACATAAAATTAAATAATCCCTGATGGACAGTAAGTCTCCACTGAACTTGACCCTATGTGTGCCCAGGTGGGGAGTACTTAAGAGACTGGCACAGATGTGCAGGCTGCAAGGGAAGCAGACAACAGGATCAGCTGCAAAAGGCTTTAAACTTGAGCCCTGGATTCTTCCACTCTGCCCTGGGATCATGAATCTCCACTGCTTCACTGAAGGAATCTGAGGCAGCATCTCCAAGGCCCCATGCCAGGACCATGGGGCACCAAAGTTTGGCTTGGATGTGGCAGTATGGCCCAGATCATGAAATAACCAGCACAAAGTTTGTTGTGTGTGTGCTTAGTCACTCAGTTGTGTCTGACTCTTTGCGACCCCATGGACTGTAGCCCACCAGGCTCCTCTGTCCAAGGGGAAACTCCAGGCAAGACTACCAGAGTGGGTTGCCATGCCCTCCTCCAGGGGTCTTCCCAACCCACGGATTGAACCCAGGTCTCCCACACCACAGGCAGATTCTTTACTGTCTGAGCCACCAGGGAATGCTAGTGGATGAGAACTGGCCCTTTTAAATGATCACCTTAATAGACTATCACCCAGGGACTAAAAGAGAAAAGTTAGTATCACAGTAATTGTACAAAATGACAGAACATCATCTCAGAACTTTTGAGCAATGACCCTGCAGTCGACTGACAGCCCACAGTGAGAACTGTCAGGCTAAGGAGGCCCTTCACTTACTCTTCTGGAATTGTATGAGCATGGTTGGGGACAGGGGTGGACTTATACCAGAAAGGGAAGGATTTCCAGGCCCTGTCAGCAGTCAATATGAATGAAGTTTCTGAGTGAGATGTGAGGGGTTCCACACCACAGAAGACAGTCTCCCATCCTTCCCTCTCAGCTCATCTTACCTGTAGCAGCCATTTCCAGGAAGCCTCGGGTAGAAATGGCGAGATGAGACGTATGTGCACTTCATACCAGGAGACTCAGGGGTTCACATCTTTGATATAAGGCCTTGGCCTCAGGTCAGCAGATGGGACAATAGCCTAGCATCTAAAGGGGTTAAGGGAAGGCATGGAAAATGACAGAGCATTGCTTACTATAGAAGAGAGAGCCCAAGAGAGCCTTCGGTGTTAGTCTCATGGGCTCCAGGAAGGCTATTAGGCTTGGGCTCCCCAATTCTTCCTGTTGGGAGTGCTGACACAAGTGAGAGGCATGGAGTGAGCCAGCTGACAGTTCAGGACAGGGACATCCCAGGACCCCTTAAGAGTCAAGGGAAAGTCCACGTGCCAATCCTGTGAGAAGCTCGCCCAGAACCCGGCCTGTCCAGGTCCCGCCCTTGCTGTCCTCCAGGAGCCCAGATGCGCATGACAGGAAGTGACGTCCTCCTAAGCACGCTGGGGGAGCGACGCCATCCTTGACAGTGCCGCTATCTCTGAGAGCTGCCGTTGACGGTGGCCAGAGGGAGCAGTCCCAAGTGTCATCGGGTGTCAAGATCGGAGGTGACGTGAGTTACGAGTGCAGGGACAAGTCTCTGTACCCCCATTCCCTTTTCCCTCTGAAAAGAGGGGGCCACACAGCCTCCGGCCACCCTACCCCTGCACTCAGACCAGAGGATCCAGCCTAGCTCTTAGGCCCCAAGACCATCCACTAACCCCTAGGGGGTCTCGGGAAAGAATGCCTCGGTCAGGCTCTGCTGGACCCCAGCTCTGCTCAGTAGAGGAAGAGCCACGAGCCCTGTGGAGTGAAGGAGGGACCCTGGGGGGACTGAGGGTCTCCATACACCAGAACGGCAGCCATGTGTAACCCCCACTCACGCGATTTGGCTGCGGATTATCCGGGCAGCCGCCGGGCAGCTCTAAAGGCTGAGGGGCTCCCTCACTGCGACCTGGGACACAGGACACTCGGAGAAGAGGGGACTTTGGTCTGAGGGGCTGGCAGCTGGTCAGTAGAGGGAGGATGTCAGGGTTCGGGAAGAGTCAGGATGAGGGCCATCCTCCCCGACAAATGGGCGACTCAGGACCCTCCCCTGTGCTCAGCGCTTCCTCCCGGCCAAACATCGGGAAGGGGGATGGCGGTCTGAGAGGGGAGCTTGGAGCCTGGTTGTGAAGGGGCAGCCACGAGACAGCAGAAGGGAAGGTCCTGGGACCCTTCAGTGGGGGGCTGAGTATGCCCTCCTCTCCTCGTCTGGGGTGACAGGGAAGGTGGCAGCGTCAATTTCAGACAGGAGAGGGAACAGGCTGGGTGCGGGAGAGGGGGCATTGGATATGGGGGTGTCTCGCACCAATTTTCATCCTGACTCTGAATGTCAGCTGAGAGGACCTGCCTCCCCTGCCAGCCCCCACTGGTCCCCCTTTTAATGCCCAGGCAGGACTGTCTGCTGTGCCCCAGGGCTCACTCTCCCTTGCTACTCAGTGGTCTCAGGGGACAGGCTGACCAGGAGAACAGGAGCCCTGTGGGTCCTAGAGCACTGGCCTCGAGGACCCCTCAGAGGTGGCTTCCATTCAAGCCAGGGAGGACTCTCCTCGCTGAAGGTTCTCACAGCATGTCCTTGTCCCTCCTCCAGGTGCCTTCCTGCCTGCTTTCCTGCCCGCACTCCCACCTGCGGTCCCTGACCTGCTGTCACCATGCCTCGGAGGCACAAGAGCAAGTCCCATGCCCGCGGGAAACGCCACCAGGTCGGGGGGACACTCAGGAGGCCCAGGCCAGTGCTGCTGCAGCCCCAAAGGAGGAGTGCCCCTCCTCCCCCTCTTCTGCCCCTCAGGGTTCTCCCCCGAGCTCCCCTGCTGCTGGTGATCACCAGGAGCTTCAGGGAGCCATGGCCCCTAGCTCTCCTGATGCAGGGCCTTCATGTGCAGGATCTGATGAAGGTGCCCAGGGCCCCGAGGAGGAAAGTGCAGGTGCCTCCCAGGAAGCCCCTGCCACTCAGAGCACTCGCAAAGATCCTCTGGCCAGGAAGGCCAGGATACTCGTGGAGTTCCTGCTGGAGAAGTACACCAAGAAGGAGCCCATCACGCAGAATGCCCTGATGAAAATCGTCAGCAGGAAGTACAGGCAGCACTTCCCTGAGATCCTCAGTACAGCCCGTGAGCGCATGGAGCTGGTCTTTGGCCTGGAGATGAAGGAAGTCGACCGTAGAGGGAACATCTACACCCTCATCAGGAAGCTCAACCTCGGGGGAAACGATTGTCGGCGTGATGAGGGGGCGCTGCCCAAGTCCCGTCTCCTCATGGTGCTCCTGGGGGTCATCTTCATGAATGGTAACCGCGCCACTGAGGAGAGAGATCTGGGAATTCCTCAGTATGTTGGGGATCTATGCTGGGAGGAGGCACTGCATCTTTGGGGAGCCCAGAAGGCTCATCACCAAAGATCTGGTGCAGAAGGAGTACCTGAACTACCGCAAGGTACCCAATAGTGATCCTCCACGCTACGAGTTCCTGTGGGGCCCGAGAGCTTGTGCTGAGACCAGTAAGATGAAGGTACTGGAGGTTCTAGCCAAGTTCCATGGTAGGGTCCCTAGTTCCTTCCCAGACCTCTATGACGAGGCTCTGAGAGATCAGGTGGAGAGAGCAGGGCTGAGAGGTGCGGCCAGGGCTCCCACCATGGCTGAGGCCAGTGCCCCTTCCAGGGCCAAGTCCTGCAGCTCCTCCCACATCTAGGGAGGGGGGCAGGGCACTTTGTTCCCTTTGTGTTGGAAGAGAGCAGTCAAGCTCCTAAATAGTGCAGAGTAGTAGGGGTGGAGGGAACAAAACCCATATCTTCTTACAGTTTAAATGGTAAGCGAGTTTAGGTCTAGTTTGTTTTAACAAAATATATATCTGTTTTCTTGTATCCACATGAGAAATACCTAATGAACAATGATTTAAATTAGAAATGTAAAGAGGTGAAGGAGGTGTTTAGTATTTTCAAATGTTCTTACTTTTGATAAGGTTTATTGTGCTTCAGAATTCAAATGTATGAATCATATAAATCATAGTTTCCAGCTGTTTTAATGTTTTAAAAGTTTGGGTATTTGTAAAACACACTGAAAGTACTGAATATATTGTTCACAATGCAAACAAGATAACATGACATTAGAAGAGAATTTTTCTTGAAGAGTAGTCAAGCTTCTAAAGAGTGCATGGTAGTGGGGGTTAGATCACATTTCTTTCGATCACATTTCTCTTTCTGTTTCACATGAGTAACTTCTACATATTATTTGTTTTTTTTTTTTTTTCCAAATATTTTTACTTCTAAGAGGTTGTTTTTCCTCAGAGTATTAATTTGGTAATGATACTGCTGTTATATTCATTGCTGTTTTAAAAGTTTTAAAGGTACAGTTTTGGTAGATATAAAAGAAATTCAGGAGCCATCTATATTGTCTTTATGATCTGAAAGTAGGTAACATAGCACTGCAAGAGTGATTTTCATGCTAATGTGAAAGAAGACCACAGAAACTTTTGAGAATCAAAAAGAAAATGGAGAAAAGAATAGAGTAAAAAGTCTTTAAGTTGTGGTTTACCTTCTTTCTTTTAAACTTTCTTTTAGTAAAAAAAAAAAAATACTTTGACTTATTTAGCTCATTTAAGAATATTTGTTTCTTTTGTCCTAATTCACTGCATATTCTCTGCTCTCTCCTGGATTAAAAGTAAACTCAGATGGGAAGGTGGTATTTGAGGGGTTCATAGTAATCATAACTTCCACTTATTACAAACCAATACTTAATCAGTATGCCACTGCTTTATATGTAGAACATGCATTCCAGCATTCATGCAGGATCAGATTTAGCAGACTCCATTTATGGATGGATAACTTGCAAATTTCTCAAGTTCACAAACTGATGAAGTGACCTTCCTAGGACTAGTCCCCCGATCTGGATTAGTGCAGAGCCCACAATGTGCCACTTCTCCCAGCCTAAGCCAGACATCATGTCTTTTCATTCATTTTTCCTCTAAACACTCCAAAAAATGTGTCTGGTTGGATACATGGGGCCCTGTCCCAAAGAACTGTTTTGGAATAAAGTTTAAAAAATGCTGATAAATGAATGGTATGAAAGAAGACAAAACTACTCAGGGACAATGTGGTCATGAACACATGCAATGTCAGATACCCTGAAAAGATCAATATGCCCTCATTTATCCTTCTTGATTCTCAGGGACATAAAGCCTTAGCTTAAGCACTGTGTCCTCAGGTCAATGGATGGAAGAGTCCCAGCCTCTGATAGTTATCAAGGGGAAGATTTTAGAACACTAGGGGTCCCACAAACTATATCCTGCTTCTTGCCTTGTGTGGCCATGGGGAGAGCAGTCTGTCTGAGGTGTGCCTTCCTTTCCTGCAGGGCAAAGGTGGAGGGGTTCTCAGGGAGTTGAGTGCCTTGGTCTTGTGGCAGCAGCTCCAATTCTGCCCAAGTAGGAGATCCTAAGAGGCCTTCATAGGATTTACAGTGAGGACACTGGGTGCTGATGAGTGGACCCCCCCCATAGCAAGGGGGATGGCACGGAGGAACAGGCAAGGGTAGCCAGGGAGTAGCTCTCTCACCTCCCCTTCTGTTGTCTCAAGAAGGCAAAAGCCTTGGCCACAGGCCAGCTGATTCAGCCAGTAGAGAGGGTGGATTCCCATATGCTACTGGAAGTCAAGGTAAGAAACCTGATCTAAGACAGGGGGACCACTGACTCCAGAAGAGAGTGGAGCCCTAGAATGTTCTCCTCCTCAGAAGGCCCCAGTAGCTTTGCACACATCTGGTTCATCCTGTCTTCCAATCCAGAACTTCCAAGAAAGTAATGCCTTTGTTCTGAGGAGCACAGCCTCAGGTGAGTGGAGGCTGCAGTCTGGGTCTGGTCAGGAGTGAGGATGAGGTCCCTGAATGAGGGGCAAGAGGACCACTCAGCCCAGAACAGGGGAGACTGTGGAGGCCCAGCCCTGATGTCAGCCCTATGAGACCCAGGAGAAAGCTTTCTGGCTGAAGTGCTTCTCTTTCCACTGGAGTGGTCTCAGGGAGGTGAGAGCCTTGGTCTACTGGGAGAAGCCTCACTTCAGTACAGAGTGGAAGCTAGTGACCCCAAATGAGAATAAAGGGACTGCACCTAGAACACAGCCCTGCCCCTCTACACCTCGCACTGGCAAATTTGGGAATGTGGGCATGATGCACCCCACACATTTCTTTTAGAGCATCTCAGGAGGTGAGGTGCTGGGGCTCAGGGGTCAACCTCAGGAGGAATTCCAGGTCATGCCAAGAGTCAAGTAGAGGACCATGAGGACTAAAGGAACCACTCACACTATACCACTTTTATAGAATCCCTCCCCTAGGGTCAGCCATGAGTGACCACAGGTTGGCAGCCCTCACATCCTCTGAGGAGGTCTCAGGGAATTTAAGGCTGTCAGCATGAGAGGACAGGTCTCGTTAGGAGATGGGAAGTCAGTGTGAGGACCTGGAGAGAGGACATTAATAGTGAAGAGAGGGAGGAAATACAGGTCTTCCTAGGAGCCTGACTGAGGACAGGTGCAGCCAGCATGTACACATTGAAGCCTAGCATGGAGAATTTTGAGCAGTACTTTGCTAGCATGTGAGATGAGTGCAATTGTGCAGTAGTTTGAACATTCTTTGGCATTGCCTTTCTGTGGGATTGGAATGACAGCTGACCTTTTCCAGTTCTATGGCCACTGCTGATTTTTCCAAATTTACTGGCGTATTAAGTGTAGCACTTTAAAGCATCATCTTTCAAGATTTGCAAAAGGTCACCTGGAATTCCATCACCTCTAGTAGCTTTGTTTGTAGTGATGCTTTCTAAGGCCCACTTGACTTCGCATTTCAGGATGTCTGTCTCTAGGTGAATGATCACTCCGTCATGGTTATTGGATCATTATGATCTTTTTAGTATAGTTCTTTTGTGTATTCATGCCACCTCTTCTACAGAGCTTCTGCTTCTGTTAGGTCCTCACCATTTCTGTCCTTCTTGTGCCCATTGTTGCATGAAATGTTCCCTTGGTATCTCTAATTTTCTTGAAGAGAATCTAGTCTTTCCCATTCTATTGATTTCCCCTGTTTCTTTGCACTGATCACTTAGGAAGGCTTTCTTATCTCTCCTTGCTATTCTTTGAAACTCTGCATTCAGATGGATATATCTTTCCTTTGCTCCTTTGCCTTTGCTTCTCTCCTTTTCTCAGCTATTTGTAAGGAATCCTCAGACAATCATTTTGCCTTTCTGAATTTCTTTTTCATGGGGATGGTTTTGATCACCGCCTCCTGTACAATGCTACAAACCTCCGTCCATAGTTCTTCAGTCACTCTGTCTTCCAGATCTAATCGCTTGAATCTATTTGTCACCTCCACTGTATAATCATATGGGATTTCATTTAGGTCATACCTGAATGGCCTTCTGCTTTTCCCTACTTTCTTCAAATTGAGCCTGAATTTTACAAAAAGGAGTCCATCACCTGAGCCACAGTCAGCTCCTGGTCTTTTTTTTGCTTATGAAGTAGAGATTTTTCACCTTTGACTGCAAAGAATATAATCAATCTGATTTTGTTATTGACCATCTGGTGATGTCCATGTGTAGAGTCTTCTCTTGTGTTGTTGGAAAAGGGTGTTGGCTATGACCAGTGCGTTCTCTCAGCAAAACTGTTAGCCTTTGCCCTGCTTCAATTTGGAGTTCAAGGACAAACTTGCTCTTACTCCAGGTATCACTTGACTTCCTACTTTCGCATTCCAAGCCTCTGATGAAAAGGACATATTTTCTTGGTTTTAGTTCTAGATGGTCTCGTAGGTCATCATAGAACTGTTCAACTTCAGTTTCTTTGGCATTAATGGTTGGTGCATAGACTTGGATTACTGTTGTATTGAATGGTTTGCCTTGGAAATAAACAGAGATCATATTGTCCTTTTTGAGATTGCACCCAAGTAATGCATTTCGGACTCTTTTGTTGACTATGAGGCTATTCCATTTCTTTTTTAAGATTCTTTCTCACAATAGTAAATATAATGGTCATGTGAATTAAATTTGCTCATTCCCATCCATTTTAGTTCACTGATTACTAAAATGTTCATGTTCACTCTTGCCATCTCCTGTTTGACCACTTCCAACTTACTTTGATTCATGGACCTAACATTCCAGGTTCCTATGCAATACTGTTCTTTACAGCATCAGAGTTTACTTTCATCACCAGTCACATCCACCACTGGGTGTTGCTTTCACTTTGGCTCTGTCTCTTCATTGTTTCTGGAATTATTTCTCCACTCTTCTCCAGTAGCATATTGGGCACCTACTGACCTGGGGTGTTCCTCTTTCAGTGTCATATCTTTTGTCTTTTCATACTGTTCATGGATTCTCAAGGCAAGAATACTGAAGTGCTTGGCTTTTCCCTTCTCCAGTAGACCATGTTTTGTCAGAACTCTCCACCATGACCTGTCTGTCTTGGATGCCCCTACACGGCTTCATAGAGTTAGACAAGGCTGTGATCCATGTGATCAGCTTGGTTAGTTTTCTGATTGTGGTTTTTCATTCTGTCTGCCTTTTGATGGATAAGGTTAAGAGGCTTGTAGAAGCTTCCTGATGGGAGGGACTGGCTGTGGCAATACTGAGTGACTCAAACTAAGTGGCAAATATTTGTGACTCATCAGATCAGATCAGATCAGATCAGTCGCTCAGTCCTGTCTGACTCTTTGTGACCCCATGAATTGTAGCATGCCAGGCCTCCCTGTCCATCACCAACTCCCAGAGTTCACTGAGACTCACGTCCATCGAGTCAGTGATGCCATCCAGCCATCTCATCCTCTGTCATCCCCTTCTCCTCCTGCCCCCAATCCCTCCCAGCATCAGAGTCTTTTCCAATGAGTCAGCTCTTCGCATGAGGTGGCCAAAGTACTGGAGTTTCAGCTTTAGTATCATTCCTTCCAAAGAAATCCCAGGGCTGATCTCCTTCAGAATGGACTGGTTGGATCTACTTGCAGTCCAAGGCACTCTCAAGAGTCTTCTCCAACACCACAGCTCAAAAGCATCAATTCTTGGGTGCTCAGCCTTCACAGTCCAACTCTCACATCCATACATGACCACAGGAAAACCATAGCCTTGACTAGATGAACCTTTGTTGGCAAAGTAATGTCTCTGCTTTTGAATATGCTATCTAGGTTGGTCATAACTTTCCTTCCAAGGAGTAAGTGTCTTTTTAATTTCATGGCTGCAGTCACCATCTGCAGTGATTTTGGAGCCCAGAAAAATAAAGTCTGACACTGTTTCCACTGTTTCCCATCTATTTCCTATGAAGTGATGGGACCAGATGCCATGATCTTCGCTTTCTGAATGTTGAGCTTTAAGCCAACTTTTCCACTCTCCACTTTCACTTTCATCAAGAGGCTTTTTAGTTCCTCTTCACTTTCTGCCATAAGGGCAATCTTGAATCTAACTTGTGCTTCATTCAGTCTGGCATTTCACATAATGTACACTGCATACAAGTTAAATAAGCAGGGTGACAATACACAGTTTGATGTACTCCTTTCCCAATTTGTCATCAGTCCATTGTTCTATCCAGTTCTAACTGTTGCTTCCTGACCTGTATGCAGATTTCTCAGGAGGCAGGTTAGGTGGTCTGGTATTCCCATCTCTTAAGAATTTTCCACATTCTATTGTGATCCACACAGTCAAAGGCCTTAGGGTAGTCAATAAAGCAGAAGTAGATGCTTTTCTGGAATTCTCTTGCTTTTTCTATGATCCAATAGATGTTGGCAATTTGATCTCTGTTTCCTTTGCCTTTTCTAAATCCAGCTTGGACATCTGGAAGTTCTTGATTCATGTACTATTGAAGCCTAGCATGGAGAATTTTGAGCAGTACTTTGCTAGCATGTGAGATGAGTGCAATTGTGCAGTAGTTTGAACATTCTTTGGCATTGCCTTTCTGTGGGATTGGAATGACAGCTGACATTTTCCAGTCCTATGGCCACTGCTGAGATTTCCAAATTTACTGGCATATTAAGTATAGCACTTTAAAGCACCATCTTTCAAGATTTGCAGAAGCTCACCTGGAATTCCATCACCTCCAGTAGCTTTGTTTGTAGTGATGCTTCCTAAGGCCCACTTGACTTCACATTTCAGGATGTCTGTCTCTAGGTGAATGATCACTCTGTCATGGTTATTGGATCATTATGATCTTTTTAGTATAGTTCTTTTGTGTATTCATGCCACCTCTTCTACAGAGCTTCTGCTTCTGTTAGGTCCACACCATTTCTGTCCTTCTTGTGCCCATTGTTGCATGAAATGTTCCCTTGGTATCTCTAATTTTCTTGAAGAGAATCTAGTCTTTCCCATTCTATTGATTTCCCCTGTTTCTTTGCACTGATCACTTAGGAAGGCTTTCTTATCTCTCCTTGCTATTCTTTGAAACTCTGCATTCAGATGGATATATCTTTCCTTTGCTCCTTTGCCTTTGCTTCTCTCCTTTTCTCAGCTATTTGTAAGGACTCCTCAGGCAACCATTTTGCCTTTCTGAATTTCTTTTTCATGGGGATGGTTTTGATCACCGCCTCCTGTACAATGCTACAAACTTCCGTCCATAGTCCTTCAGTCACTCTGTCTTCCAGATCTAATCCCTTGAATCTATTTGTCACCTCCACTGTATAATCATACGGGATTTCATTTAGGTCATACCTGAATGGCCTACTGCTTTTCCCTACTTTCTTCAAATTGAGCCTGAATTTTACAAAAAGGAGTCCATCACCTGAGCCACAGTCAGCTCCTGGTCTTTTTTTTTGCTTATGACATAGAGATTTTTCACCTTTGACTGCAAAGAATATAATCAATCTGATTTTGTTATTGACCATCTGGTGATGTCCATGTGTAGAGTCTTCTCTTGTGTTGTTGTAAGAGGGTGTTGGCTATGACCAGTGTGTTCTCTCAGCAAAACTGTTAGCCTTTGCCCTGCTTCAATTTGGAGTTCAAGGACAAACTTGCTCTTACTCCAGGTATCACTTGACTTCCTACTGCATTCCAAGCCTCTGATGAAAAGGACATATTTTCTTGGTTTTAGTTCTAGATGGTCTCGTAGGTCATCATAGAACTGTTCAACTTCAGTTTCTTTGGCATTAATGGTTGGTGCATAGACTTGGATTACTGTTGTATTGAATGGTTTGCCTTGAAATAAACAGAGATCATATTGTCCTTTTGAGATTGCACCCAAGTAATGCATTTTCGGACTCTTTTGTTGACTATGAGGCTATTCCATTTCTTTTTAAGATTCTTTCTCACAATAGTAAATATAATGGTCATGTGAATTAAATTTGCTCATTCCCATCCATTTTAGTTCACTGATTACTAAAATGTTCATGTTCACTCTTGCCATCTCCTGTTTGACCACTTCCAACTTACTTTGATTCATGGACCTAACATTCCAGGTTCCTATGCAATACTGTTCTTTACAGCATCAGAGTTTACTTTCATCACCAGTCACATCCACCACTGGGTGTTGCTTTCACTTTGGCTCTGTCTCTTCATTGTTTCTGGAATTATTTCTCCACTCTTCTCCAGTAGCATATTGGGCACCTACTGACCTGGGGTGTTCCTCTTTCAGTGTCATATCTTTTTGTCTTTTCATACTGTTCATGGGATTCTCAAGGCAAGAATACTGAAGTGCTTGGCTTTTCCCTTCTCCAGTGGACCATGTTTTGTCAGAACTCTCCACCATGACCTGTCTGTCTTGGATGCCCCTACACGGCTTCATAGAGTTAGACAAGGCTGTGATCCATGTGATCAGCTTGGTTAGTTTTCTGATTGTGGTTTTCATTCTGTCTGCCTTTTGATGGATAAGGTTAAGAGGCTTGTAGAAGCTTCCTGATGGGAGGGACTGGCTGTGGCAATACTGAGTGACTCAAACTAAGTGGCAAATATTTGTGACTCATCAGATCAGATCAGATCAGATCAGTCGCTCAGTCCTGTCTGACTCTTTGTGACCCCATGAATTGTAGCATGCCAGGCCTCCCTGTCCATCACCAACTCCCAGAGTTCACTGAGACTCACGTCCATCGAGTCAGTGATGCCATCCAGCCATCTCATCCTCTGTCATCCCCTTCTCCTCCTGCCCCCAATCCCTCCCAGCATCAAAGTCTTTTCCAATGAGTCAGCTCTTCGCATGAGGTGGCCAAAGTACTGGAGTTTCAGCTTTAGTATCATTCCTTCCAAAGAAATCCCAGGGCTGATCTCCTTCAGAATGGACTGGTTGGATCTACTTGCAGTCCAAGGCACTCTCAAGAGTCTTCTCCAACACCACAGCTCAAAAGCATCAATTCTTGGGTGCTCAGCCTTCTTCACAGTCCAACTCTCACATCCATACATGACCACAGGAAAAACCATAGCCTTGACTAGATGAAGCTTTGTTGGCAAAGTAATGTCTCTGCTTTTGAATATGCTATCTAGGTTGGTCATAACTTTCCTTCCAAGGAGTAAGTGTCTTTTAATTTCATGGCCGCAGTCACCATCTGCAGTGGTTTTGGAGCCCAGAAAAATAAAGTCTGACACTGTTTCCACTGTTTCCCCAACTATTTGCCAGGAAGTAATGGGACCGGATGCCATGATCTTCGTTTTCTGAGTGTTGAGCTTTAAGCCAACTTTTTCACTCTCCACTTTCACTTTCATCAAGAGGCTTTTTAGTTCCTCTTCCCTTTCTGCCAGAAGGGTGGTGTCATCTGAATATCTGAGGTTATTGATATTTCTCCCGTCAATCTTGATTCCAGCTTGTGTTTCTTCCAGTCCAGCGTTTCTCATGATGTACTCCGCATATAAGTTAAATAAACAGGGTGACAATATACAGCCTTGACGTCCTCTTTTTCCTATTTGGAACCAGTCTGTTGTTCCATGTCCAGTTATAACTGTTGCTTCCTGACCTACATATAAATTTCTCAAGAGGCAGGTCTGGTATTCCCATCTCTTTCAGAATTTTCCACAGTTGATTGTGATCCACACAGTCAAAGGCTTTGGCATAGTCAATAAAGCAGAAATAGATGTTTTTCTGGAACTCTCTTGCTTTTTCCATGATCCAGCGGATGTTGGCAATTTGATCTCTGGTTCCTCTGGCTTTTCTAAAACCAGCTTGAACATCAGGAAGTTCACGGTTCACATATTGCTGAAGCCTGACTTGGAGAATTTTGAGCATTACTTTACTAGCGTGTGAGATGAGTGCAATTGTGCAGTAGTTTGAGCATTCCTTGGCATTGCCTTTGTTTGAGATTGGAATGAAAACTGACATTTTCCTATCCTGTGGCCACTGCTGAGTTTTCCAAATTTACTGGCATACTGAGTGCTGCACTTTCACAGCATCATCTTTCAGGATTTGGAATAGCTCAACTGGAATTCCATCACCTCCACTAGCTTTGTTCGTAGTGATGCTTTCTAAGGCCCACTTGACTTCACATTCCAGGATGTCTGTCTCTAGGTCAGTGATCACACCATCATGATTATCTAGGTCATGAAGATCTTTTTTGTACAGTTCTTCTGTGTATTCTTGCCATCTCTTCTTAATATCTTCTGCTTCTGTTAGGTCCATCCCATTTCTGTTCTTTATCGAGCCCATCTTTGCATGAAATGTTCCTTTGGTATCTCTGATTTTCTTGAAGAGATCTCTAGTCTTTCCCATTCTGTTGTTTTCCTCTATTTCTTTCCATTGATCACTGAAGAATGCTTTCTTATCTCTTCTTGCTATTCTTTGGAACTCTGCATTCAGTTGTTTATATCTTTCCTTTTCTCCTTTGCTTTCACTTCTAGGTGTTTCAAGAGGGCATAAGAGGGCACACACACTGAAACCATACTCACAGAAAACTAGTCAATCTAATCACACTAGAACCACAGCCATGTCTAACTCAATGAAACTAAGCCATGCCTGTGGGGCAACCGAAGATGGGTGGGGCATGTTGGAGAGATCTGATGGAATGTGGTCCACTGGAGAAGGGAATGGCAAACCATTTCAGTATTCTTGCCTTGAGAACCCCATGAACAGTATTAACAGGCAAAATGATAGGATACTGAAAGAGAAATTCCCCAGGTCAGTAGGTACCCAATATGCTACTGGAGATCAATGGAGAAATAACTCCAAAAAGAATGAAGGGATGGAGCCAAAGCAAAAACAATACCCAGCTGTGGATGTGACTGGTGATAGAAGCAAGGTCCAATGCTGTAAAGAGCAATATTGCATAGGAACCTGGAATGTCAGGTCCATGAATCAAGGCAAATTGAAAGTGGTCAAACCAGAGATGGCAAGAGTGAATGTCAACATTCTAGGAATCAGCGAACTGAAATGGGTGAATTTAACTCAGATGACCATTATATTTCCTACTGCGGGCAGGAATCCCTCAGAAGAAATGGAGTGGCCATCATGGTCAACAAAAGAGTCTGAAATGCAGTACTTGGATGCAATCTCAAAAATGACAGAATGATCTCTGTTCGTTTCCAAGGCAAACCATTCAATATCACAGTAATCCAAGTCTATGCCCCAACCAGTAACGCTGAAGAAGCTGAAGTTGAACGGTTCTATGAAGACCTACAAGACCTTTTAGAACTAACACCCAAAAAAAGATGTCCTTTTCATTATAGGGACTGGAATGCAAAAGTAGGAAGTCAAGAAACACCTGGAGTAACAGGCAAATTTGGCCTTGAATACGGAATGAAGCAGGGCAAAGACTAATAGAGTTTTGCCAAGAAAATGCACTGGTCATAACAAACACCTCTTCCAACAACACAAGAGAAGACTCTATCCATGGAACATCACCAGATGGTCAACACCAAAATCAGATTGATTATATTCTTTGCAGCCAAAGATGGAGAAGCTCTATACAGTCAGCAAAAACAAGACCAGGAGCTGACTGTGGCTCAGATCATGAAATCCTTATTTCCAAATTCAGACTTAAATTGACGAAAGTAGGGAAAACCACTAGACCATTCAGGTACGACCTAAATCAAATCCCTTATGATTATACAGTGGAAGTGAGAAATAGATTTAAGGGCCTAGATCTGATAGATAGAGTGCCTGATGAACTATGAAATGAGGTTCATGACATTGTACAGGAGACAGGGATCAAGACCATCCCCATGGGAAAGAAATGCAATTGTGACTCATAATAAGTGGCAAATAAATGAAATTTTGTTGCAGGTGTTCAAAATATCTAGGGAAAGGGGGTCTGAGGCCTCTGGGGCAAATATCTGTTTTCCTTTCCTTTCCAGAATTATGGACCTGGCAGGATAGACATTGCTGGTAGACTGTTTGCACAATTTTATAAAAATCCTACCAGTGTCTATAATTTGAGTCATCTTAAATGATGGTCAGGGAAAGAGTTGCTAGAAAGCTGGGAGGAACCAAGGGATCATCTTGAATTTCTCAAAGCCCCAACTCTTTATTTCATTTAAAGCTATTGTTTACCCATTTACTTTCTCCAATGTGGGAGCTGACTGGTGCCATATTAAATAGACGTCAGGATGGCAAAAGTGTGGCAAGGAAGGGTCAATGTTTTTGGCAGAAGCAAAATGGACTTTATCTACATGTGCCACAATGTTCACAGATTCTTTTGTTGTTCTGCCTGTACATACAAGTCAGCTTCAGTGTTTCTCTGATACTTGGGTTTAGTCCTTTTAGTGTGAGCTTCAATTTTGATGACAGACAACATTCTACTACAGGACATAGAAGACTTCCAAAAGTTTCTAATAATTCCTGAAACACTTATAATACACACCTATACAAGTTTGAAAGTGTGAGTTGCTCAGTTGTGTCTGACTCTTTGCGACCTCTTGCACTGTAGCCCACCAGGCTTCTCTGTCCATGGAATTCTCCAGGTAAGAATACTGGAGTAGGTAGCCATTCCCTTCTCCAGGGGATGTTCCTGACCCAGAGATCGAAGTCAGATCTCCTGCACTGCAGGCAGATTCCTTGCTGTCTGAGCCACCTGGTAAGCCAGACACAATGTAAAAAAGGCTTAACATTATTTCTTATTTGGCAATGCTTCCCATGTAATTTCACATAACCAATATTCTTAATTAGTTTAATATCTCTCTTTTTATAAGGAGAGAGAATAAATCTTTGAGATATTTCAGGGGCCCTCTGAAATAACGTATACCTCAAAGCTACTTCTAAGTCAAAAAGACATGTAGAATTTGATTTGGAGGAAGCTTTTCAAAAACATCAAAGAGGCTTTAAAACACTTAGTCTCATAGATCACTGGGAAAAAATGCTTAGTTATCCACTTAACCAAAATAACAAAGAGTTCATAGGCAAATATAGGTTATATTGTTCTGATTAAAATTTAGCTCTTTTAACATCCAGAGGACTAGGTTTACTTAAGCAATCATGTTCTGATAAAGATTCTCTCTCTCTCTCTGTCTCTCTCTCTCTCTCTCTCTCTATATATATATATATATATATATATATATTTCAGATTCCTTCAAGGTAAAGAAAAACTTTCATAATTTCTTCTTACCAAGAACAAACCCATAGAAAAAATACAGTTTGTCCTTTTAACAAAGATAAAACCAAATTCCAATTTTATACCAAGTTACTTTTGATACTTAAACTCACTTACTTAATTAAATTGATTCCAATTTTATTTATTCTTGACCACACATAAAATTCCTTTCCAAAGATTTATTTTTTCACAAAACTTACAATTTTCTATGTCCATTTTAGTTTGTGCCTTGTTTTCTTTCCCATTTGGGAATAACCAGCCTTACAAAAAACTACTTTTTTTTTTCTTAACAAAAACATCTCCATACCATATAAATTTTATTACCACCAAATATATTCTGTCTGTTATTATACTCAGTAGCTTTAACCACATATTAAACTTCTTAATCCTTTTAATTTTAATTTTTTCAGTGAAAATAAAAGTAAGTAATCTTTTTTTTTTTTCCCTTTTTAAATTTAAATTTATTTATTTTAATTGGAAAATAATTACTTTACAATATTGTATTGGTTTTGCCATACATCAACATGAATCCGCCATGGGTGTACACGTGTTCCCCGTCCTGAACCCCCCTCCCACCTCCCTCCCCGTACCATCCCTCTGGGTCATCCCAGTGCACCAGCCCCAAGCATCCTGTATCCTGCATCGAACCTGGACTGGTAATTTGTTTCTTTCTTAATTGTATTAATATTTTGTGGCTCAGCAAACTTAAAAACACACGTTATAATTTCCAGAAATATATAGAATAATCTTTCAATAAAACATAAGGTACATTTATTAATAAACCAAAACATACTTAGTCTCTTGTAGTAACAGGTGAAATATATGCAAACTTAGATTTGTTCAACAATTAATGTTTTAGTATTTTATCTTATTTGGAAATGACTAGAGAGTCAACAAATTTTCATCACTTAATTTAACTTAGCCAAACTCTAAGAGTATAAATTACCAAAGAGATTTAGGAAACAATTTGAGTAGACATATCACAAAACGATTATTGTTAAAAAGTTCACCTAAAAACTCCTATCTCATTTATATCTATTTAATTCTTTTGTTCTTAATAATCATACTTAGATTCCTCATGAAAATCTCATTAAAGCATTTAGTCATTATCTTAAGACCTTTTGACTCTTTTTGTTTGTTTGTTTGTTCCCGACAAATGTTGCAACAGAGACATTAGCTCATTTGACTAGTAAACCCAATAGAACAAAAGTTGGTTATCCATATTTTATTTTATGCTAACTCTGAAGATATACCCATATTAAACCAGTAAGCTTAAATTTAGCTTTTATTTACTCAAGATTATTCTAGCTCATGTGAACTTGAAAAATATTTGGGTTGGTGTTTCTTAAACTTTTAAGAATTTTTATATAAGCACAAGTATTTTTAAGCCAATTAAATAGAGCTCTTTTACAAATATGATTTTGGCAACATAATCTGGAATTAGAAAGATACCATATTTACAATGTATACATATAGACATACAGACAGACAATTAGCTCAAAGTTTTCATTGTAAAACTTTAGTCATGAATCAGGTACAGTACAAAACTCACTAGTTTATAAATAACAACTGGAATTAATTAAGTATACTCATTCAGATGGCTAAAGTATTTTTCTTTGTTTGTGGAGAAGACTTTTAAGATCAGTATTTTCCCTTGACAAGCAATTTTAAAGAGACTGTTTAGGCAAGGGGGTGTTTTAGCAGTATGTGTTTAAAGAGGTTCCTTTTTTTTTTTTTTAATTCTACAGACTGAGCTAACCCAGACTCATTCTCAGGTGCTGTGACCTGTGTTAACATTTGAAAGACATGATAGAATTTATAACTTCAAGGGGCAGAGACAGAAAATGTGTTTTCTCCTAGGAGTTTTGGAGCATATTTGTCTATTATCATAAGTATTTGAGTAATTGTTATTAATTTTTTCCTTAAGTAAAGGAAAATTTTACTCTAATACCCTGGTTATTTATAATATCTACAAGCATTTTAGTAGGGATGGGCAAAGCCTTGGGACTTGTCAAGTTAGGTGTGTTTTGACTTGCTTCTAGAATCGTATTTCTGATTTTATATGTACAAGACAAAGACAGTTGTTTCTGTTAGCCCTTGGCTCCAGCTGATTTGTTCTGAGATTATGTGTAGGAGGTCCTGAAAATTTACTGAGGAAGCAGGGTTATTTTTAAGAAGGAGAATTTTGTTGGATTTTTGTTTAAGTCCTTTCATCATAATAAGGAATGTCTTAAGGGCAGTCATTATTTTTTTTCCTTTCAATTTGATCCTCACATAAGTATCAATATGACAGATGTTTATGATGACAGCTCCCACAAAATGTTTTCCTTTTAAATACAGCCAATTTAAAGGATCCATCATCTGGCAATTGGCAAGTAGGCTCTTATATTAATTTCAAACAGCAACTCAAACCAGTAAGGTGTTTTTTTTTTTTATTGCTTAACCAAAGATGCAAGAAACATAATACAAGAGAGTATTTACCACTCACAAGATCCAGAAAGTTCATTCCCAGAGTTAGTCAAAAAAGTAAAAGCGTTTTGTTGCTACAGGTGGTATGAATGATGTAGTGAAAACAAGCTCTGTAGTGTCCCACAAAACGTGGGGCACTCCAGCCATAAGCTCACTAATTCATGACACCAGGCAGGCACTACTGGCATGAGGCTTTCCAGTGCTAACAAGAAACACAAGCTGAGATGACAAATGCCCTTTATGGACCAGGACCCCTTATGACAACCCCCCCTGAGAGCTGGCCCAACCAGACAAAGGGAGTGCTGCTGGTGACTTCATGTCTTGGAACTCCAGTCTATTCAACAAGCCACCAGATATACCCCAGTAAATGTATCTCCTGGATGGCAGAGATCAGACAGAATATTCTCACTGGACAAAATGATGAGCTCTCAAGATATAAAAGAAGATGGAAGGTAAAGTCTCATCTGGTTTTTAGTTACGGGAACCACAGCAAAGTTTGTCTAAATAGACGCAGGTCTGGTGAGAATTGCTAACTCATCACTCTGTGAGGCTGGCTTGAACAGCAGGCTTATAGAGCCTATGCCTGCTGTCCTGCCCTATGGTTCCTGCTCCTTATGACAAATGACACAACAGACAAAGTAAAACAGTGACCATGTTTGAGAAGAAAAGAATCCCTAAGTTTCCCTAAGTCCAAGGAACTAGCTACGCAAATATTATCTCCTGCTAATCTAAATTTAGAGAGAAAAAAGGGACTCTGACTACTTTCCCTCACATCAGACCTTGAAGGCAGAGATCTGGGGACTGACATGATAAGACATCTTACCTTCTGTGGCCTTTGTCAGATGTCCCAGGATCTCTCAGTAGCAGCAGTCTCAGGATGAGAAACCTCCTGGCTGGCTTGCCAACTGTCAGGGAGAGAGAAATTTATGCCTCTATGCCTCTTGGGTTCCTGTGATTGGACTAAAAATAAAATTGACACAGACAGATTAACAGGAGAAGAAGAAACAAATTGTAATTCATGTGCATGGGGGTGTTTTAGAAATGGGACCTGAAGAAGTGGCCAAAGCAGGCAGCTTTTATATGTTTCATACCTAGAAACAATACATTTTTGAGGAATGGACAGGACAAATAAACGTAAGTTTTTTGGGCTCAATTAGTGAAGAATCTAAACAGAATTTGAGCTTGGGGTAGTAAATTAAAGACATTTGTGTATACAGACTTCTCTGACTGAATTCTCTATTTTTGGCTATCGGGATGTTCTTCTACCTCCAGATGCAGGCAGTGCATCTTTCATATGACAGACATTTCCTGCTTTCAGAGAGACAGAAAAGAGGGTCAAAATATTACTCCTGCAATGGCCTTTTCTTAAGTAACCTGAATACAAGGTAATCAACATGTCACTGTGGCATATTTTGGGGCAACCTGCATTGAGCCCCAACAGGTGAGATGCACAAGAGCCACTCTGTTGACACTTTCTGCCTTGAACTGGTAGAGCCAAATCCCAATGCACTAAAAGAGCATTTTAATTGGGTTATCTTGAGTAATTTACAAATTCTAAGAGGGGCTAGATTTTGGTGGGGAAGAAACAAATAAAAATAGACATGGTTTAGATAGAAGGGAAACTGGAAAGGACTAAAAGAGTTGGTACATGACAAAATTCCAGGAACTTTGAGTTGCTTCCAGGTAGGAAAAAAAAAAAAAGAAAAAAACCTCCACACCAAAATTAAATAATAAATGGTCTAACGTGGAAAAGATACTTAATTTTACTTGCTAAAGCAAAATTTTGACTGATTTGGTATTGTTCTGTCTGAAAGTGCTGCATTTCCCCTGACATATGCTGGATTTAAGAAAACATTCCTACAAAGGAGGGTGATATTGTCTAGGTAAAAATATTAACTGCCATTCATAAAACATGTAATATTTGCCAAGATTTTGATGGGTGCTTTATACACAATACAAACATTCCCACAGTCATACAGTTCAGTTCAGTTCAGTCGCTCAGTCGTGTCTGACTCTTTGAGACCCCATGAATTGCAGCATGCCAGGCCTCCCTGTCCATCACCAACTCCCAGAGTTCACTCAGACTCACGTCCATCAAGTCCGTGATGCCATCCAGCCATCTCATCCTCTGTCGTCCCCTTCTCCTCCTGCCCCCAATCCCTCCCAGCATCAGATCTTTCCCAATGAGTCAACTCTTTGCATGAGGTGGCCAAAGTATTGGAGTTTCAGCTTTAGCATCATTCCTTCCAAAGAACACAGTCATACAAGTTAGGATTTATCAAATTCATTTGGCAGATGAAGAACTTGCATTATTCTCATATTCACAAGGTGGTAAGTAACAGAGCTAGACTAGACTCCTGGTCTGAATTTCTCTAGGGCACACTCTTTTCTACCACTCCCACCCTGATGTTGACCTTGTGTATTTTTACTCACTTTTCTTCTCTCTATTCTGGAATATATTTCAGGTGATTGAAGGAACAATAAAAATAAAAAGCAGTGTGTGCCCAAAGTACTGGATTGAAATACATAACCAGGGCAATAAGAAAACCCAAATAAGTGAGGGGTATGAATAATGAAAAGAAGCTTACTACCTGGTAACAATATGATCATTTATATGTGCAGTGTCAGTTAACCAATGAAATAGGGGGTCTCATGAAATTATCAGGCTCAGCCCACTTCTGTAGTATGCAAGTCTCATAGAACAGAAGTTGTATCGGAAGCCAAGTCTGGGTGGTAAAGAGAAGAAAGAAATTAGCATGTTTTTTGCATTTTTCTCTGAAAGCTCAACTCCTATCTAAGTCCTCTACCTGGCACTTCAGCTTCCCTATCTTACATCATTCCTGGGACACAGACCCATTGCCATCAAGACTCACAGTGGAGATAGTACTTAAGAATTTGCATGGATGTGGCTTTTACAAGGAAGCCATTCATTAAAGAGACAGGAGCTGAGACAGGACTCGGGTGCAGGACTGGAGAACACCACCTGATCGTTTAGGGAGTCCTGCAGGGACAACCCTGTACCTACTCTTAGACCTGTGCCATCAGGCAGCTTCCTGCAAGGAAGGTCTCAAGTAGGTGAGGACCTCGTTGTAAGGACAGTGACAGAAGGAAGTGCCCAAGGTCCTGAAAGGAGTGTAATTGAGAAGCCTATGTGAAACTGTGGGTGTCCTCCACTCCCAGAGGGGGCGCCAGAGATCGAGGCACTATCTATGGTGAGGCGCTCACTTCCTCCTAGGTAGTAGCTAGCACTCACTTCCTGCTAGGCGGCCAAAGAAGGAGAGCGAGTTTGCCTCTGGCGGTGGCGCGTGGCCTCAGGCATGTAAGCATTTCCAGGCTCTAGCAGGAACCGAGTCAAGGTGAGGAGCCTGAATGATGAATGAGAGACTCCCCCCAAACCCCCAACCTCCCCCACCCCGTGCTGCCGCAACCCCCGTCTTTGCCTTGCACCCTGCTCCGTGCCTCGCCCCCTGCCCCATGCCTCGCCCCCTGCCCCGTGCCTCGCCCCCTTCCCCTTGCCTCGGCCCCCCTCCCCTGTGCCTCATGCCCACAAAGCCCTGACACTCTGGTGGAGGAAGATTCCTGCCCAGAGGCTATCCGGGAGGTGAGGACCTTGGTTGAAGTGGGTGGCCCCAGTTTAGAGGGCGAAGAAGACCCTAACAAGGGTCTGAGAGAGGAAATTCAGGTGGAAAGTCTGAACAAGGCCCTGGTTGTTGCTCTCAGAGGACCCAAGCATGGCAGTCAGGTAGAGGTGAGCCTTCCTTTTCTATATGATAGATTAGGAGCTCGACCACCTTGCCCTGAAGGAATTCGAGGAGGCAACTCTGAGTGAGGTCTGAGGGGACCTCCACCCCAGAACAGTGAAGTGGCACAGGACTTGTGGTTCCGTTAAGCTTGGGAAGACCCGAACAGGGCGATCAGGCTGACTTCTTTGAGGAGGGTCTCTGAGATTGTGAGGGTGTTGGTTTTTTAGGGGAGGGGCCTCAAGGTAGCAGATGAAAGCATTCTAGGGTGGCCAGGGGTTGGGATGAGGACCCTATGTGAGGACAAAGGGAATTCCTGCCCTGCTGGCAGCCTGGCGTGTCCGTGCAACTGGTGATGTGATGACTGACACTCATTTTCTCTTATGGTATCTTGAGGATGGAATGGTGAAGGGATGGGGGGTGGGGGGCGAGGCAGGAAGGCAGCATGTGGGGCGAGTGAAAGATTTTATTTATAAGGGGTAGTTTATTCCCCCAGAGTAGGAGGATTTCCAGATCTTTCCAGGAGTTGTATGGGGTACAGAAGAATCCATCTGCTATTCTCAGCCTTAGAGACCATGGGAAAGTGGGGGAACCCTCAAATGTTACTGGGTTGTTGTCTCAGGAGAGGCTGGCAGGAAGACAGAAATCCCAGATCATGCAAAGGGTCAAAGGAAAGATTGAAAGGACTACCAAAAATTGAATCAGTTCAATTCAGTTTGGTCACTCAGTCATGCCTGACTCTTTGTGACCCCATGGACTGCAGCATGCCAGGCTTCCCTGTCCATCACCAACTCCCAGCACTTAATTAAAACTCATGTCCATGGAGTTGGTGATGCCATCCAACCATCTCACCCTCTGTCGTCCCCTTTTCCTCCCGTCTTCAATATTTCCCAGCATCAGGGTCTTTTCCAATGAATCAGTTCTTCCCATAAGGTGCCCAAAGTATTCAGCTTCAGCATCAGTCCCTCCAATGAATATTCAGGACCGATTTCCTTTAGGTTTGACTCGTTTAATCTCCTTGCAGTCTAAGGGACTCTCAAGAGTCTTCTCCAACACCACAGTTCAAAAGCATCAATTCTTTGGTGCTCAGTTTTCTTATAGTCCAACTCTCACATCCATACAGTTCAGTTCAGTCGCTCAGTTGTGTCCAACTCGTTGCAACCCCATGAATCACAGCACGCCAGGCCTCCCTGTCCATCACCAACTGCCGGAGTTCACTCAAACTCATGTCCATCGAGTCGGTGATGCCATCCAGCCATCTCATCCTCTGTTGTCCCCTTCTCCTCCTGCCCCCAATCTCTCCCAGCATCAGGGTCTTTCCCAATGAGTCAACTCTTCGCATGAGGTGGCCAAAGTACTGGAGTTTCAGATTCAGCATCAGTCCTTCCAATGAACACCCAAGACTGATCTCCTTTAGAATGGATTGGTTGGATCTCCTTGCAGTCCAAGCGACTCTCAAGAGTCTTTTCCAACACCACAGTTCAAAAGCATCAGTTCTTCTGTGCTCAGCTTTCTTCACAGTCCAACTCTTACATCCATACATGACCACAGGAAAAACCATAGCCTTGACTAGACAGACCTTTGTTGGCAAAGTAATGTCTCTGCTTTTGAATATGCTATCTAGGTTGGTCATAACTTTCCTTCCAAGGAGTAAGCATCTTTTAATTGCATGGCTGCAATCACCATCTGCAGTGATTTTGGAGCCCAAAAAATAAAGTCTGCCACTGTTTCCACTGTTTCCCCATCTATTTGCCATGAAGTGATGGGACCAGATGCCATGATCTTAGTTTTCTGAATGTTGAGCTTTAAGCCAACTTTTTCACTCTCCTCTTTCACTTTCATCAAGAGGCTTTTTAGTTTCTCTTCACTTTCTGCCATAAGGGTGGTGTCATTTGCATATCTGAGGTTATTGATATTCCCCGGCAATCTTGATTCCAGCTTGTGCTTCTTCCAGCCCAGCGTTTCTCATGATGTACTCTGCATATAAGTTAAATAAGCAGGGTGACAGTATACAACCTTGACGTACTCCTCTTCCTATTTGGAACCAGTCTGTTGTTGCATGTCCAGTTCTAACTGTTGCTTCCTGACCTGCATATTGGTTCCTCAAGAGGCAGGTCAGGTGGTCTAAGTATTCTCATCTCTTTCAGAATTTTCCACAGTTTGTGGTGATCCACACAGTCAAAGGCTTTGGCATAGTCAATAAAGCAGAAATAGATGTTTTTCTGGAACTCTCTTGCTTTTTTGATGATCCAGTGGATGTTGGCAATTTGATCTCTGGTTCCTCTGCCTTTTCTAAAACCAGCTTGAACATCTGGAAGTTCACCGTTAACATACTGCTGAAGCCTGGCTTGCAGAATTTTGAGCATTACTTTACTAGCGTGTGAGATGAGTGCAGTTGTGAGGTAGTTTGAACATTCTTTGGCATTGACTTTCCTTGTGATTGGAATGAAAACTGACCTTTTCCATACATGACTACTGGAAAAACCATAGCTTTGACTAGATGGACCTTTGTCAGCAAAGTAATGTCTCTGCTTTTAATATGCTATCTAGTTTGGTCATAGCTTTTCTTCCAAGGAGCAAGAGTCTTTTAATTTCATGGCTGCAGTCACCATCTGCCATGATTTTGGAGCCCAAGAACATAAAGTCTCTCACTGTTTCCATTGTTTCCCCATCTATTTGCCATGAAGTGATGGGACTGGATGCCATGATCTTAGTTTTTTAAATGTTGAGTTTTAAGCCAACTTTTTCACTCTCCTCTTTCACCAAGAGGCTTTTTAGTTCTTCTT
Source organism: Bos mutus (assembly GCF_027580195.1). Taxonomy (NCBI): domain Eukaryota; kingdom Metazoa; phylum Chordata; class Mammalia; order Artiodactyla; family Bovidae; genus Bos; species Bos mutus. The sequence goes on from NW_027220131.1 coordinate 28,241, forward strand.
TGCTTTCTGCCATAAGGGTGGTGTCATGTATGTATCTGAGGTTATTGATATTTCTCCCAGCAGTCTTGATTCCAGCTTGTGTTTCATCCAGCCTGGCATTTCAGATAAGTTAAATAAGCAGAGTGACAATAGATCACAAAAAATCTAGGCCCCACATTTTTCATTCAGAACTTGCAGGCTCAGGGCAGGACTGTCAGACTGAGGCTGACAATCCACATCAAATCTGAGAGAGAAGAGTATGAGGTTAGTCTGACGTTGCAGCCACCAGTCAGCAGAGGGGAAGTATACCAGGTACTGCCTGGAGACCAGGTGAGCATCCTTAAGGAGAACTGAGGACCCAAGCAGCCCCTGAAAGAGTGGGTTCCACATAGCTCTCAGTTGGGTATCCTCTGACAGAGAGAAGGGCTAAGGAACCCCTTCACTTCCTCCTCTGGGGTCTCTGGGAAGTGCTGACTTTGGTTTGAGGTGTCAGCTTCAAAGCATCAGAAAAGAGGAGGCTCTAGACCTGCCAACAATTGACTAAATGAGTATGATGACCCTGACTATAAACTGAGAATACCCTCAAACCCAGAAGCGAGGCTCCCTACTGCCAGCCCCTGCTGTCACCCTAGTATACCCCTAGCAGGGTTGGCAGGCTGCATTCTAAGGCTCTAATATCCTGTACAGTTTTCTCAGGGGACAGGCTGATCAAAACAGAAGCCTTGAGAGGTCCTCGACCAGTGCCCCCAAGGACCCTGCAGAGGTGGCTTTGGTTAAAGCCAAGGTGGAATCTCCCTGCTGAGGTGCTTACAGCATCTTATTCTCCTTCCTCCAGGTGCCCACGTCTTCTGAGCTCCTGTCTATACTCCTTCCTGCTGTCCCTGACCATGCCTCGAAGTAAGAAGAGTAAGGCCCGTGGTGGTGATAAATGTCCCCAAGCCCAAGGCAAGACCCAGAGTTGTGGTGGTGCTCAGGCCATAGCAACAGCAGAAGAGGAGTCCACTACCTCCTCTCTTCAGTGTGAAGATATTACCCAGAGTCTGCCTGGTGCTGAGTCATGTAGCACTTCTCGGGAGCGTCAAAGAGTACCGACCATCGCCACTACTGCTCTCTTTTCTTACACTAGATCTTGTGAAGCATTTGATGGCCAATAAAAGTATACAGCACTTGCCTATGAGGTCCCACCCTTCACTGAGACCCCAGGAACTGACTGTTTAACCAGGAAACCTAGCTTGTTGGAGCAGTTCCTTCTGTACAAGTATAACATGAAGCAGCTCATGATGAAGGAAGACATACTGAAGATTATCCACCAAAGCCACCATGACCGATTTGCTGAGATTCTCAAGAGAGCCTCTGAACGCACTGAGCTAGTCTTTGCAGTAGATCTGAAGGAAGTCGACTCAGTTGTTCCCTGCTATAATCTGGTCAGCAAATTGAAACTCCCCAACAATGGGAGGGTGCGTGGTGGAAGAGGTTTACCCAAGACTGGTCTCCTGATGAATCTCCTGGGTATGATCTTCCTGAAGGGCAACTGTGCCCCTGAGGAAGACATCTGGAAATACCTGGGTACGATGCGAGTATATGCTAGAAGAAAGCACATTATCTATGGAGAGCCCAGAAAGCTCATCACCAAAGATTTAGTGAGGCTGAAGTACCTGGAGTACCGCCAGGTTGCCAACAGTGATCCTCCACGTTATGAGTTTCTCTGGGGCCCCAAAGCACATCTTGAAACCAGCAAGATGAAAGTCCTGGAATTTTTGGCAAAGGTCAATGATGCTGTTCCCAGTGACTTCCCCACTTATTATGAAGAAGCTTTGCAAGATGAAGAAGAGAAAGCCCAAGGCATGCATGCAGCCAGGCCTGACACTACTGTCAAAGTCAGTACACCTCCCAGGGACATGCTCAATATTATCATCCCACCCATAAGGAAGTATGTGAAGTTTTACCCCAGCCAGGAAAATATAACATCACAATAGGGATTATATTATTGGAAATGTGAAAGAATCCCATAGTAAAATAGTTAGGATAATGGAATAGAAAAAAAGTAAAACATGGTCAGTGTTAGTTTTTCTTGTTCCTTTTAGTCTTTAGCTTTGTTAAAGTAATTGATTTGTGCTCTGAGTTCCTTAGCTTCTTCAAGAAAGTAAGAGAAGTAAAATGCTAGTAAAGTAAACCTTGTGTTTATTGGCTCTTTTATTCATCAAACATTGAGAATCTGCTCTTGGGAAGGCTCAATGCTAGTACTGGGGATGCTAATATAAAGAAAACCCAGCCTCTACTCACAGAATTTTAGAGCTTATGAGTTACACTCATTTGAGTAAGATACTGAAATATTCTCTATGACTTAAAAGTAAAGTAAAAAGAATGGTTGAAGTGGAGGGTATTCCTTATGATGGCCCTGCCTGCCTGGCTGCTCAATCACTTAAGTCATGTGTGACCCCATGGATGATAGCCCACCATGCCCCTCTGGTACATGGAATTTTCCCAGAAAGAATACCGGAGTGGGTTGCAATGCCCTCCTCCTGGCGATCTTCCCGACCCAGGATTGAACCCACATCTCCTGTGCCTCCTGCATTGCAGGAGGATTCTTTGCCACTGGGTGATGGCAGTTAAGTGTAAATTTCCTGAGTAAGGCAGTTTGGGACTTTAGGAAACTATGAGTCCTCAGTGGAATGTAATTTTCATTGCCTGTTGTGTGGTGGGGTAGTTGAGGTCCTGAAGTGGTGAGTAGAGGCCAAACCTTCCAACAGTTGATAGAAAAAACCCTGTATCAATCTGCCAAGACTGCTGTAACAAGACCATAGATAGGGTGGCTTAAACAACAGACATTTATTTTTCACAGTTACAGAAGTTGGGAAGTCCACAATCAATGTGCCAGTGGATTCTGTTCCTGGTGAGAGCTCTCTTTCTGGCTACCTTCTCTCTGTCCTCACATGATGGAGAGAGAGAATTCTGGTCTCTATTGCTCTTCTTCTAAGATACCTGATTGCATCATAGGTGCCCCATCCTCATGACCTCATCTAAACCTAATTATCTCCCTAAACTTTCACCTTCAAATACAATTACATGGACACGGTGGGAAGGAGAAAGTGGTTAGGGCTTCAACACATGAATTTTGCCAGGGACACAAACATCTAGTCTATAATGGCAAACTGCTGCTACAAATTATTTTGGGATTGTGGATAAACTATAGAAAAATTTCCACCAGGGGCAGGAAAGGAAGGTGTCCTTTGCTCTCATTCTAGTGCAGATGAACACAGTGTGCAAACTAGGTGTTGTAGGCACATCATTTCCTGGGAATTTCTGAAAATAATGGAGACGTTCCCCTTAGGTGAGATGCCAAGAAACCACTGTGCTGGCACTGTTTGCCCCAAACTGGGAGAGCCAGGGTCTGATCCATTATAAAGGCATTTTAACTAGGTTATCTTAAGTAGAGTTTGGCAAACTCTTGAGGGATAGCTTTTTACGAGAGTGTAATGAATGTAAACAGAGCTGGTTTGGATGCAAGGGCACCTGGAAGGGATGGTAGGGTTAATCTCCTAGATAGATGACATCTAGGAGCTTGAGCTGTACCCAGCTAGGGACAACAACTCCATACCTAAATTAAATGCTCAAATGGGTAAAGTTAGTTTTGCCAGCTAGAGAGACTTTTTGGTTGATTCAGTATTCTTTTTCTAAGAATATTACATATTTGAAATTTCCTGAGTTAAACATTCCAAGGGAGGTAAATGGTATCATCTGAGATGAAAATAATATAAATTACTGCTATTCTTTAAATATTGGGTGATATTTGCTGGTCCTCTTGCCATGTGATTTATATATGGTACATACATTTCAACCATCTTACAAGATAGGGCTTACCAAACTCAGCAGATGAAGAACTCACAGTTTTCTCAAGTTCACAAGACTGGTTATTAGCAGAGCTGGGAACAGACTCCTGGTCTGAATTTGTCCACAGGCCATACTGTTTCATTCTTCCCAGCCTGGGGCAGACCTGTCTCTTAATTCACTTCTCTTTGCACTATGTATCTCAAATAATAAAAAGGCCCTTGAAGTTAAAGTGCTAAAAGCAAGTCTACTGAAGGGGAGAGTGAATATGAGAATAGATCAGTATGTGGGAACTGTCCCTGGGTTTCATTTTCCTAGGATCCTACCAAGAGCTAGCTCTGTCCAGAAACTAGTATTTTGTTCAGCTCCAGTTCTTTCCACCATTACAGCATCCTCTCCTCTCCTGGCCCCAGAATTCCCCAGTGTGTCCTCCTTCCAGCTCTGGAACCTGACCTCCTGCTGACTAGTTCTTCTCTGCAGCCTCTTCTGAGGGCTGCACTCTGCTCAGTGGAGTTGACAGTCCATATCTTCTGCTGTCCCTGCCCCCCTACCCCCCACCTTAGAGCATCTCAACTCCCTGGATATCACTTCCTTTATCATGGATGTGTACCATCTTTATTTTCCTATTTATGTGGTAATTTGGAGATCTTTATTTAACTGTCTCTCTGTATCACTGTCTCTGTCTTTGTCTCTCTCTTTTCATTATTTTTTAAATATTGTCTGTTTTAATAGATGGTTTAAATAGCTTCTGAGTACATTTATGTATCACTTGTTTATACATTTATTGCTGTGTATCAAGTTTGCAAGTAGGAATTTCTATATTTTGTGAATCAAAGTGGGACATTTTCATTCTTATTTTTTGATTTGGAATGGGTAACATGACATTGGAATAGGTGTTACTTTAGAAAAGTAAAGTATGTCGGTAGAAAAATTGTTGTGATCAAGAAATAGAGCAAAATAAAGTAAAAGATTGTCACTTCCTGTCTTCCTTATCTTTAGTCTGTTGTACAGTAAAAATTAAATGATAAATACCTGCATTTGTTTAGCTTAGCTAAGAATTTAGGAGAAATTAAATCTTAATAAATTAGATACTATGCTCCTGGGCTCATTTATTCCCTTAACACCAATTGGGCATCTGCTCTTTGGAATACACTGTGTTATTTCTGGGTGCTAGGATCTGTGTGTCTAACAGCCGTCATCTTATAATGAAGATGGTAAGATATTATGGTAAACCAGAGGGCAATTAAAAAGAGAGTGAGGGAGTTGAGGTCTAGATAAATGCAATGAAGTGGAAGCTAAGTTTAAATGCTCCAAGCTACGTCCACTTGGGAAATTGCAAGCTCTTCAGACTAAAGTTTAAGTTTAGTTATGTCCTGGGGAGTTTAGTGGGAGTGAGGAACAAAGGCCAGCTCTGTGCAAGATGTATCTCAGAATGGAGAGACTTAAGCTTGGAGCACAATGACACCTTTATCACTGGATATAATTGACACCTTTATCATTATGTAATTCCCTTCTTAATCCCTGATACCTTTCTATTCTCTGAACTCTGCTCTGTCTGTAATTAGTACAGCCACTCCCACTTTATTTTGATTACTGTTACCAAGGTATATCCTTCTCTGTTCCTTTACTTTAATCTGTGCGTCTTTGTATTTAAAGTGGGTTTCTTTCTTTAAACAACATATTGTTGGGGTTTGGTTTTGGGTCCACACTGATAATCTCTGCCTTTTAATTGGTGATTTTAGACTGTTGATATGCAAAGTAATTATTGATGTGATTGGGTTAATATCTACCATATTTGTTACTGTTTTTGTATTTGTGGCCTTTTTTTTCCCTCTTGTTTTTTTTTTATACTCTTTTTGCTCTGTTTGTGGTTTTTAGGCTAATTAGCTTGATTGGGGGAATCATTTCACAATGTACATATATATCAATATCACATTTCATACCTTAAATATATGTAATGTTTATTGGTCATTCATATTAATACCTCAGTAAAACTGGAAAAAATTAGTTGAGTTTTTATGGGATTCCAATTTCTATACTTTAGCATATCAATTATTTTTAAAAATTTATTTTCAGTGGTGGCCCTAATGTTTGTAATACACATTTACACCTAATTCAAGATCACTTTGCAATAACCCTCTATTATTTTACGTATAGTGCAAGTAGCTCATAATCACAGAGTAGTCCTAATTATACCCTGCTGTCCCTTGATTATTTCTCTTATTCATTTTGCTTGTACATAGGCCATAATTGGACTTCCCAGGTAGCACTAGTGGTAAAGAACCCACCTGCCAATGCAGGTTAGATGTAAGATGCAGGTTTGATCCCTGGGTGGGAAGATCCCCTGGAGAAGGGCACAGCAATCCACTCCAGTATTCTTGACTGGAGAATCCCATGGACAGAGGAGACTGGCAGGCTACAGTCTATAGGGTCCAACAGAGTTGGACATGAGTGAAGCAACTTAGCACACATGCAGGCCATAATCATCTAAAACATTGTTGCAATTATTGTTTTGAACAAACTGATACCTGTTAGATCAATTATGAATGAGAAAAATATGTTTTCTTTCACTTCCATTTATTCTACCTCTAATTCTCTTCTCTTTAGAAGGATTCAATATCATTTTCATTCTTTTTGAAAGAATTTCCTTTATTTCTTACAAGGTCGATCTACTAGTAACAAGTCTCTTCAATTTTTGTTTGTCTGGAAAAGTCTCTATTTGTTCTTCCCTTTTGAGGGATAATTTTGCAGGATAGAGAATTCCTATATTTTTTCCTCTCAACACTTAAATGTTGAGAGGAAAAAATACTCCCCTTTTTTCTGGTGTGTATGGTTTCTGAGGAATAGTCAAACATAACTCTTATCTTTGCTCTTCTACAGATAGGCTGTTTTTCCTCTAGCTTCTTTTAAAATTTATCTTTATCTTTGATTTTCTGCAGTTTGATGTGTGGGTTTTTTTGTTTGTTTGTTTGTTTGTTTTTGTTATTTGACACCATATCATGTGGTTCTCTAATTCTCAGCAGACAGTGACTGGGTGTCCTACAGATATAACTCAATTCTGACACTGTCTACCTGGAGAATGCATCACAGCCCCCAGGTTAAAGGTTCAGTCCTACACGACTGAGTCTACTTCAAATGCCAGTCACAGGTCCCAAGTGGCTACTTGTCCTTCTGACCTACTGGCTACAAAGTTCACAAGTGATTCACAGTCCTACACCCCTCTTAAACTGGACCGGATGGCTATGTGGAACTAGAATTATTTCCCTTGTCCCATATAGAAGGATAGAGAAGGCTAGAGCTGGGTATTTTATTTCTCCCAAGCCAGTCTGGCTCTGATAAAACTTCAATAGATTAGGCTCTGATAATATAATTTCTCCTGAGGGCAGGTTTTGTTAAGGACAGAGTGTTCTGGCATATGTCAGCTGATTACTTTTTCCTCTACCTGCAAGAAGCCCAAAGGGTTTTTTTTTAGTCTTAACTGTGAGAATCTGGTAACACTCCTGGATGTAAAATTCACAAAATGTAAAGAATTTTTAACTCTCAGACTTTTCCACAATGAGCTGCCTAGAAATTTCTCAATTATAGTTTAGATTTTCCTACCCTGGCACTGGTTCCCATTGAGGTTTCTGTTTTTTAAATTCTGATTCTCTGTATTGACCTGACAGCCCTTCCAATTAGAGGGGCAGCAGTTTTCTCTGTGGTCTCACCTCTCTGGCTGATGTAAAAGATTTATTGATTTTTTTCAGCTTTTTATTTGTTGTCAGGATGGAATGACAACTTCTAAGTGACTCACATGCCAGAGAGGAAACTGTAACTTTATTATTTCAATTATTCTTTCTGCCCCTTTCTCTACTCTGAGACTCTTATTTTACATATGATTTCATAACTGATGATGTTCCACAAGTCTCTTAGGCATTTCTCATTTTCCTTATTTATTTTACTTTCTGTTCCTCAGATTATATAATCTCAATTGACCTGTCTTCTGGTGAGTCTTTCTTTGGCCTGCCCGAATCCCCTACTGAATCCCTCTAATGTATTTTTTATTTCTGTTACTGTACTTTTCAACTCCAGAATTTCTATTTTGTTCATTTTAATAATTTTAAAATCTTGGTTGCTGGTCTTCATTTGGGGAAACACAATTCTTAGTTTCCTTTAGTTCTTTGTACATGGTTTCCCTTACCTCTTTCATAATATTTAAATGGCTGATTTAAGGTCTTTGTTTAGTAATTTCAATATCTGGGCTTCCTCTTGTACAGTTTCTATTAATCTCCTTTTTCTCTACTTTTTTCATTGCATCAGTTCAGTTCAGTTCAGTCACTCAGTCGTGTCTGACTCTTTTGAATTCCCTGTCCATTCCGGAGTTCATCCAGACAAAACAATGATGCCATCCAGCAATCTCATCCTCTGTCGTTCTGAATGCCCCCAATCCCTCCCAGCATCAAAGTTTTTTCCAATGATACCTCATGGTTTTTTCTTGAAAACAACACATTTTGAGTATTATAATGTGTTAACTTTGAAATCAAATTCTTCCCCCATTCACGGCTTATTTTTGCTTCTTCTTATGGTTTCTGTTTGTTTGCTTCATTAATTTTCTGAACTCACTTTTTAAGATATGTGTTCTTTGTAATGAGTGGTCACTGACTCTGTTCAATTAGTTGATTGATCAGCTAGTGACTTGACAGAAATTTCTTAATGCCTGAAATAAAAAATATAAATCACCTCCATTCTTTGCAGATGGGCGATATGTGTTTGTGTTGGAGCATGCCTTCTACAATCAGTTGGGCAGTCTGCAACTTTGCTTATACTTTTGCTTGCACAGAGTCTAACTGTGAGCCTTAGGTAAGAGACTAGGGCCTTCCAGGTATATTTTTTTTAGCATTAGCTAGTTCTGGGCATTCATATGATACTCCAGATTCTCAGAAATATATAGTAGCTTTAGAAAGCTCCTTTCCCCCAAAGCATCTCATTCTTTATCTTTCTTGCCATGCCTTTTGGTTTGTCTGTGATTTGTTCCAACTATTATCTTTCAGGCCTCAGTGGCTTATACCCTTAGCTCTAAATATTTCTGATAAACATTTTGCAGTAAAATGCCTCTTCCCTGGGAGAGTTTAGAAAAATAAAGGAGTCCTTTGAACGCATCCTTCAGGGAGCCATTGGATAGGCCAAAACAACCACAATTCCCTCTGAACAGGCCACTTTGCCCTCTCTAAAATAAGGAACCCATATCTGGAAAATTGGCTCCCTTCCTTAAGGACAGTACTCATTGGAGGAGCCAGGTAAGAGGTAGGTGAAAATTCCATGAAGTTTGCTTATCAAGATTCAGGCTCCCCCTTTTTCTTCTAATCAATGACTTTATCTTTCTTTTTTAAATTGAAGTATAGTTGATCTACAATATTGCTCAATGTTGTGGTTTCTGCTGTATAGCAAAAAGATGCAGTTATACATACATGCATATATATATATACATACACACACATATTTTTCTCCATTATGGTTTATTATAGGATATTGGATATAGTTCCCTGTGCTACAATGGTAGGACCTTGTTGTTTATCTATTTTATATATAGTAGTGTGTATCTGCTAACCCCCAAATACTAATTTACCCCTCACCTACCCCTATCCCATTTGGTAACCATAAGTTTGTTTTCTGTGTCTGTGAGTTTGTTTTCATTTTGTAAATAACCTCATTTGTGTCATATTTTGCCCTTCCTGACCTTCAACGTGGGATAGCTCCTCTAAGCCCTCCTGTGCCCGTGCAGCCACCACTCCCTGGACATGGGGTTGGTCCTCAGAAAACGAAAATCATGGCATCTGGTCCCATCACTTCATGGGAAATAGATGGGGAAACAGTGGAAACAGTGTCAGACTTTATTTTTTGGGGCTCCAAAATCACTGCAGATGGTGACTGCAGCCATGAAATTAAAAGATGCTTACTCCTTGGAAGGAAAGTTATGTCCAACCTAGATAGCATATTCAAAAGCAGAGACATTACTTTGCCAACAAAGGTCCGTCTAGTCAAGGCTATGGTTTTTCCTGTGGTCATGTTTGGATATGAGAGTTGGACTGTGAAGAAGGGTGAGCGCCGAAGAATTGATGCTTTTGAACTGTGGTGTTGGAGAAGACTCTTGAGAGTCCCTTGGACTGCAGGGAGCTCTAACTAGTCCATTCTGAAGGAGATAAGCCCTGGGATTTCTTTGGAAAGAATGATGCTAAAGCTGAAACTCCAGTACTTTGGCCACCTCATGTGAAGAGTTGACTCATTGGAAAAGACTCTGGTGCTGGGAGGGATTGGGGCAGGAGGAGAAGGGGATGACAGAGGATGAGATGGCTGGATGGCATCACTGACTGGATGGATGTGAGTCTGAGTGAACTCTGGGAGTTGGTGATGGACAGGGAGGCCTGGCGTGCTGCGATTCATGGGGTCGCAAAGAGTCGGACACGACTGAGCAACTGAACTGAACTGTGTCATATTTTAGATTCCACATGTAAGTGATATTATATGGTAATTGTCTCTCTTTCTAACTTATTTCATTAAGTATGATAATGTCTAGGCCATCCATGTTGCTACAAATGGCATTATTCATTCTTTTTTTAAAGATTATGTAATTCCCTTCTTAATATTATAAATTGGATCCACAGTTGCCTAGCCTAAAGAATGATGAAATCATTAATTTTCCTTGGAAGACTTTGGATACACTGACAGTGTGACCACAGACAGGTTATGTAAATAAACTAACACATCCACAATGTCACATGCATAATTATTAGAAAATAAATATGTTAAAATAATAATTTCAAAAAAATGAAATATATCAACTATTTTGGCATGCTGGGCTTATGCATGCAGGTCAGATAATAAAATAGTAATACTCATTCTTACAAAGATGCATACAGTGAATACTGACAGGAGATCCTTGAGAATTAATATGTACAATTGCTTCCACTGCATGAAAAGAAATTGTAAAAATTGAAATTTAACTCATAATGCTAAAATACTGCATGGGTCCAAGGCACCTGCTATCCATGAATATTGATCTTAAGGCAATATTTGGAAATTTAGAAGTTTGTCATATAAGTATTATAGAGATAATGTACATTACAGCAACTTAAAAAAAAAAAAAAAAACTTTAATGTGACTATTTCATGATATGGTCCAATTATGTATAAAATTTCTTCTAGAGAACCAAAGAAGGTTTTTGGAACAATATGTAAAACAGAAGCTAAAATTTCCTCCTTTGCTTGCCAGTCATGTGACTATACTTATTAAATAGTCTTTCAAACTCTCCAAATACTTTAGTTTTTACAAATGGAGTTATTCATTTTGCAAAGATGAGATACTCATTTCTTGATTTTCTGTTTGTCTAGAATAAAGTATTTGTCATGAGGGGAGGAGGATTCTTAAACTGCAGCAAACTAAGTAAATTTCTTAACAAAATCTTTAAAATAAAATGCCACACTATTCTTTGCAAGATAAAAGTACTGTATTATATAACTTATTTTTGTCAAACCATACCAAACACAGAGCACAAATTTATGTAGATTAAAATGATTATACTTACCTATAACAGAGGGACAATTTTAATCCTAGTACCACCTCATACCAGTCAGAATGGCTATCATTAAAATGACTACAAATAGCAAATGCTGGAAAGAGTGTGGAGAAAAGGGAACCAACCCTCCTACACTGTTGGTAGGAATATAAGTTGGTACAGTCACTATGGAAAACAGTATAGAGTTTCTTCAGAAAACTAAGAATAGAATTAGAATATAATCCAGCAGTCTCACTCCTGGGAATATACCAGGACAAAACTATAATTCTGAGAGATATATACATCCCTATGTTTGTAGCAGCACTATTCACAATAGCTAAAACATGGAAACAACTTAAATGCCCATCAACAAGGGAATAGATAAAGAAAAAGTGGTACACATATGCAATGGAATACTACTCAGTCATAAAAAATAAAAGTAAAAAAATTTAAAATAAGGTAAAAAAGCCAAAAAATAAAAGTAACTGGAAAACTCACAGTAAAGGGTTGGGGAGGGTCCAGAGGGGTTCCTGAATCTAATTAGGGGAATTTTTCAGATCCATGACCTAACCTGGCTAATATCCAGAGCCTCCTCAATGTACTCCTAACAAGGAAGAAAAAACCATGGTCTTTCTAAAAAACCCGAGATGAAGCAGAGAAAGAGAACAGAACAGAAACAATGCACATGGTGCTATTTTCAGACAGGGAATCAAGGGCTCCCAGATAATGGACCCAATTGGGACCACCGAGACAGAGGAGAAGGGAGTGGAAGACAGAGGCTGACCCATTATATAATTATGATCCTAAACAGAATCCAGGAAGCAGAAAAGAAACCCAGCAAGTGGAATAAGATAAAGGAAATTGATCAGAGCCAACAAAAAACCCTTTGGCATTCCTAGAGCCTCAGGGGATGCCTCTGAATCTATGCTATTGATGATTGAGTCCTTGGAAGGAAAGGCAATCCTGAGGTGCTATTTCTCATTTCCCAAAGGGCTTCAGCATTAGGCATAAATTTCAGAAAGTGGAAATAGAACCAGATAGCCCTACTTTTCACCTGGTCAAGGTTGCCTACCAGGTATTTAATAAACAAGATATAGAGGAGGAAGTGGAGAAAGAAATGGCAACCCACTCCAGTATTCTTGCCTGGAGAATCCCAGGGACAGAGGAGCCTGGTGGGCTGCCGTCTATGGGGTTGCACAGAGTCAGACACGACTGAAGCGACTTAGAAGCAGCAGCAGCAGAGGAGAAAAAGTCAGAGGATAAAAAGGCCCAGAGACCCACCTACTGGCTATTGCTCTCTGATGTCAGTCAGCATGAGAATTTGGACTAACTGCCCATGGAGACTCTCTTTTCTGGTGAGTGACCCCAGGCCCCATGGAAAGATAGAAAGCCAAGGAAACTGGGACCCAATAAGTGCACCATAGTTAAACAGGAAGGGCATTGGAAGAGAGACTGCCTGAAGGGGGATAGAAATTGCATATCCCAGTCACTACCCTGGAAGGCAGATTGTCCAAGTAGAAAAAGGATGACAGGGCCTAAGCTGGCACTCCAGCTGACCCTGAGGAGCCCTGAGTGACTTCAGATAGAGTGGGGAAGGCTGTTGAGTTCTTAGTCAACACCAGTTACTCAGTTCTGAACACCAGATCATGCAAACTCAATTCACAAGAGTTGTAAAATTATGAGAGTATCAGGGAAGGCCCAAGAATGGATATTCACAGAATCATTTGAATATCCATTGGGTAAACACACACTTATCCATTCCTTTCTGTGTGTCCCTGAATGCTCTATACCCTACTAGGAAGAGAGATCTTATACAGATTGGGGGCTACTATCCACCTAAAGGCAGACAAATTGGAGTCTGGGATCCCCTTAGTAAAAGGGCATAAGATCACAGTGTTAATGGCTGAGAATATACCTCCCGGACAGAGCAAGTTGATCTTTCCAGAGTTATCCTGAAGTATGGGCTCAGGGATGGGTGGAACAAACTGTAGGAGCCAGTGCCATGATAGTCCGTCTAAAACCTAGACATACATGTCCCAGTAGAAAACAGTATCCTCTTCTTCAGGAGGCCTTGTTGGGCATAGCCCCTGTTATACAGGGCCTAAGTGACCAGGGCCATATTAGACCATGACAATCAGCCTGTAATACCTCCATTCTCCCTATATTTACAAGTGACAAGTGTTAGTCACTCAGTTGTGTCTGACTCTTTGTCGCCCCATGGACTATAGCCCACCAGGCTCCTCTGTCCATGGGATTCTCCAGGCAAGAATATTGGAGTGGGTTGCCATTCCCTTTTCCAGGGGATCTTCCTGACCCAGGGATCAAACCCAGGTCTCCTCCATCACAGGCAGATCCTTTACCATCTGAGCCACCAGGGAAGCCTCCATTCTCCCTATAAAGAAATCCAATAAGGAATACTGGATGGTACAGGGCCTCAGGGCAGTCAGTGAAACCACTGAGGAGGTACATCCAGTAGTCCCTAGTACCTGTACCTTGGTGGCTACTCTATTGTCCACCAGGACTTGGTATTCTGTACTGGATTTAAAAGATGACTTCTTTTGTATTCCACCAGCTCTCGAGTCACAAGAAATTTTTTCTCTTGAGTGGCAGGATCTAAAAGTACCACAAAAACATACTAGAGACTGAGAATGGATTAAGTTGGCAGAGTAGAATATGGAGCTCACCTTCCCCACAAACACATCAAAAATACATCTACATGTGGAACAATTCTCACATAAAACTAACCAGAAACTGGCAGAAGAACTTCTATACAACCAAAGATTATAGGCAAGAAATATTTCCACATAACCAGGTAGGACAGAAAAAAAGTATAAGGTCAGGACGTCCCTCCCTGGAAGGATCTGAAAGGAAAAGAAGAGGACCCTCAACACGGGAGGCAAGTGTGTCAAGCCACAGACTGGACATCCTATGCAGAGGAGACAAGCCCCTTTGATGGCTGGGAAATTTACTGGGATAGGTAGAAAGTCGGGAGAAGCCTAGATTCTTCTCACAAGGAGTCTACACATGCTAGCTTGCTAACAATCGGCAGAGAGCAAATAGGACCTAATTAAACTTCAAATGTTTGCACAGCAGAGGAAACCATCAACAAAATGTAAAGACAGCATACAGAATGGGAGAAAAATATTAGGTTGGCCAAAAGTTCATTCAGGGCTTCCTTCCCATCTTATGAAAAATCCAAACGAACTTTTTGTTCAACTCAATATTTGCAAATGAAGCAACTGACAAAGGCTTAATTTTCAAAATATACAAAGAGCTCATACAAATCAACATCAATAAAACAACCCAATCAAAAAATGGGAGAAGGCCTAAACAGACATTTCCCCAAAGAAGACATACAGATGGCCAACAGGCACAGGAAAAGATGTTCAACATTGTTAATTATTAGAGAAATGCAAATAAAAAAATGAGATTTCACCTTGTACCATTCAGAATGGCTATAATAAAAAAAATCTACAAATAATAAATGCTGCAGATGGTGTGGAGAAAAGGAACCTTCCTACACTGTTGGTAAGAATATAAATTGGTGCAGCCACCTATGGAAAACAGTATGCAGATTCCTTTAAAACCTGAAAATAAAGCTACCATACAATCCAGCAATTCCATTCCCACGTATATATCTGGAAAAACAAACATTTTAATTTGAAAAGATGCATGCACCCCAATGTTCATATCAGTTCATTTCAGTTCAGTCACTCAGTCGTGTCCGACTCTTTGCGACCCCATCAATTGCATCACCCCAGGCCTCCCTGTCCATCACCAACTCCCTGAGTTCACCCAAACTCATGTCCATTGAGTTGGTGATGCCATCCAGTCATCTCATCCTCTGTTGTCCCATTCTCTCCTGCCAGCAATCCCTCCCAGCATCAGGGTCTTTTCCAATGTGTCAACTCTTCGCATGAGGTGGCCAAAGTATTGGAGTTTCAGCTTTAGCATCATTCCTTCCAATGAACACCCAGGACTGATCTCCTGTAGGATGGACTGGTCGGACCTCCTTGCAGTCAAGGGACTCTCAAGAGTCTTCTCCAACACCACAGTTCAAAGGCATCAATTCTTCAGCACTCAGCTTTCTTCACAGTCCAACTCTCACATCCATACATGACCACTGGAAAAACCATAGCCTTGACTAGACGGACCTTTGTTGACAAAGTAATTTCTCTGCTTTTCAATATGCTATCTAGGTTTGTCATAGCTTTTCTTCCAAGGAGCAAGCGTCTTTTAATTTCATGGCTGCAGTCACGATCTGCAGTGATTTTGGAGCCCTGAAAAATAAAGTCTGACACTGTTTCCACTGTTTCCCCATGTATTTCCCATGAAGTGATGGGACCAGATGCCATGATCTTTGTTTTCTGAATGTTGAGCTTTAAGCCAACTTTTTCACTCTCCTCTTTCACTTTCATCAAGAGGCTTTTTAGTTCCTCTTCACTTTCTGCCATAAGGGTGGTGTCATCTGCATATCTGAGGTTATTGATAATTCTCCCAGCAATCTTGATTCCAGCTTGTGCTTCAGCACTATTTCAATAGCCAAGATATGGAAACAATCCAAGTGTCCCTCAACAGATGATTGAATTAAGAAGATACACACACACACACACACACACACACATACATACATACATACAATGGAATATAACTCAGCTATAAAAAAATAAAATATTGTCATTTGCAGCAAAATAAATGGATCTAGGGAATATCTTGCTCAGGCAATAAGTCAGAGAAAAACAAATACTATATGATATCACTTATATGTGTACTCTAAAAAATTAATATAAATGAATGTATGTACAAAATAGCTGTCGACTTATAGAAAACAAATTTAAGGTTACCAAAGGGTCGGGAGGAACAAATGAGGAATATGGGATCTATAGATACAAATTACTAGACATAAAACAGATGAACAATAAGGAGTTATATATACATTAATAACACAAGGAATATTACCTAATATCTTATAATCCTCTATAATGGAACATAATCTGCAAAGAAAGCCCCGAGTCACTTTGCTGTACAACTGAAACCAACACAATATTGTAAATCAACTCTATTTCAATTAACAACAACAACAAAAAAATCCCCCAAAAGGGAATTCTCTGGTGATCCAGTGGTTAGGACTCCATGCTGTCACAGCCGAGGGCCTGGGTTCAATCCTTGATTGGGGAACTAAGATCCCATAAGGCACATGGCAAAGCCAAAATGAACAAACAAACAAAAAAAACAATACTGCTGGATGGTCCTGCTCCCAATCTCCAAAGGGGAAGAAAAAAAACTGCCCCATCATTTTTGGGGAAACTTTAGCTGAAGACCTTAAAGAAATCTCCTCTGGTATGTAGAGGATATTCTAACCACGAGCCCTATGATGGGCATCTGGTCCCATCACTTCATATAAATTGATGGGGAAACAGTGGATGAATTTATTTTTCTGGGCTCCAAAATCACTGCAGATGGTGATTGCAGCCATGAAATTGAAAGACACTTACTCCTTGGAAGGAAAGTTATGACCAACCTAGACAGCATATTGAAAAGCAGAGACATTAGTTTGTCAACAAAGGTCTGTCTAGTCAAGGCTATGGTTTTTCCAGTGGTCAGGTATGGATGTGAGAGTTGGACTACAAAGAAAGCTGAGTGCCGAAGAATTGATGCCTTTGAACTGTGGTGTTGGAGAAGACTCTTGAGAGTCCCTTGACTGCAAGGAGATCCAACCAGTCTATCCTAAAGGAGATCAGTCCTGGGTGTTCATTGGAAGGACTGATGGTGAAGCTGAAACTCCAATTTCTGGCCAACTGATGCGAAGAGCTGACTCATTGGAAAAAGACCCTGATGCTGGGAAAGATTGAGGGCAGGCAGAGAAGGGGATGATAGAGGATAAGATGGTTGGATGGCATCACCAACTCAATGGACATGGGTTTGGGTGGACTCCGGGTGTTAGTGATGGACAGGGAGGCCTGGCGTGCTGTGGTTCATGGGGTCGCAGAGAGTCAGACACGACTGAGGGATTGAACTGAACTGAACTGAACAGAGCCCTACGAAGGAGTCCTCCGACAAAAAACACTGTAGCCACCCTAAACCACCTAGCTGATAAAGGATACAGCTGTCCAAGAAAATGATCAAGTATCACAAACTAGGATGAACTACCTAGGCTTCATCCTCACAGGTCAGAGAAGCCCACCCCAGGAAAGGAAAGAAGCCATCTGCAGCCTCACTCCTCCTAAAGCTAGAAAACAGCTAAGGGGTTTCCCGAGGATGGCCACGTTTTCCCACAATTGGATCCCTAACTGTGGTCTAATAGCTAGTCCTCAATATGAAGAATTGAAAGGAAAGGAGGATGATCCTTTTGAATGTGATTCAGAATGCAATTCAGAATGTGAAGGGGCCTTTTAAGAAGTGAAAAAGCAATTACTTTAGGCCACTTCCCTGGCTCTCCCAGATTTAGCTAAACCCTTCACCTTTACATTTATAAGAGAAGGGGAATTGCCATTGAGGTATTTTAGCTTATAAACTGGGACACCTTATTAAGGTGGTTGCTTATTTCTCTAAACAATTAGATCAAACCATGAAGGGATGGCCTCCTAGTCTGCTAGCAACAGCTACAGCCCTGCTAAAGGAAGCGAAAAGTTAAAGTTTGGTCAGCCAATCACTATACGGACTCCACACCAGGTTCAGGCTTTCGTAAGTTCTAAGGAAATAGAATGGCTATGTCCCAGAAGGTCTATTCAAGTTCAGGCTCTGCTTTTAGACACAACCCAGTGGCTACCATAAAAACCTGTCACATACTACATTCTGCCACGCCGCTATCCACAGAAATGGGGCCCCTGGAGCATGACTATATAGAAATCATAGACATGATCTATTTCAGTCACCCAAACTTAGGAAGTGAGCCTCTCCCAAATGTCAAAGAGGAATGGTTCACAGACAGGAGGGATTTTATGAGAGAGAGGAAAAAGGCTGGTGAGATATGCAGTCACCTCCCTGGCCCAAGTCACAGAGGCACAAAACCTACTGTTACAGACTTCTGCCCTAAAAGTGGAGCTGATAGAGAGCCTTAGAGCTTGGAACAGGGAAGATCTTAAATGTTTACACAGATTCCCAGTATTTGCATGCTAACCTTCACACACAGGGCTATTTGGAAGGAAAGAGATATGTTTACTGCAGAGAACAGACTGATGAAACACGGCTTAAGCATACTGAAGCTCTTAGAAGCAGTGCAGCTTCCCCAAAATGTGGCAGTGATTCACTGTAGGGGTCACCAAAAGGGGGTGCAGAGTTAATAAAGGGAAACAACAAGGCCAAGGCAGATGCAGTTGCAAGAAATACACCCCTGAACTATTAACTTGGCAATTATCTTCTTATGTAAGAGGCCAGGTCCATTCAGTTACTACCCAGTCTATACAAAGGAAGAATTAGACAAAGCCCCAAAACAGAACTTCATTATAGATCTAGGAACCCATGGGTGGCTAGTTAATAAACATGGGTGATAGTCCTTTTTCCAAACTGCATGTGTCATGCCATCAGGGAGGCTCATCAAGGAATTCACTATGGGAAGGAAGCCTTCCTTATAGAATTGATCAGTTGAAGTCATGGTAACTCCTGGCATGAAAAGTATTAATATACTCAGTTGGAGAGCTGAGACACGCCTCATCTGCACAATAAACAACTCCAACACCAGTCTCCCCAGAAGCTCCCAGATAAGGTCCAGGGAAACCAGGGGGACATATCCTGGAGAACACTGGAAGTTTGATTTCACTGGTATGCCAAGATTCCCGAGCAATTTCAGGTATCTCCTGGTGCTAGTAGATGTGTTTTCTGGGTAGATTGAAGCATTCCCTGCTAGAACTGAAATGGTGACTGAAGTGCCTAATGCATTCCTACAAGAAATAATCCTTATATTTTTGTTCCCAGGATCCCTACAAAGTGATAATGGTTCAGAATTTGTGTCTCAAATGACAAAGGGTCTTGATCATAAAATGGACTTTGCACTCAGCCTCAAGACCCCAATCACTGGGGAAAGCAGAGAGGTCCAATTAGACCTTAAAATGGGCCGTAGCCAAGTTATGTCAGGAAACTCAAGAAAATTGGATTAAGTTGCTTCCAATGACCCTTCTCCCAGTGCCATTATTAGTTCAAGGGATAAGCTACAGTTAAGTGTATTTGAACTCATGTATAGGGGGCTTCCCCTGTGGCTCAGCTGGAAAAGAACTTGCCTGCCATATGGGAGACCTGGGTTCGATCCCTGGGTTGGGAAGATCCCCTGGAGAAGGGAAAGGCTACTCACTCCAGCATTCTGGCCTGGAGAATTCCATAGATTTTATAGTCCCTGGGGTCGCAAAGAGTTGCACACAACTGAGTGACTTTCACTCACTCATAGTAGAGCCATTCCCCAAGCCCAAGGGAAGGAATGGACTTGAAATGGAACAACTCAAGTATGCCCTCCAGGTGGGAGAAACCATGAAAGCTCTCACGGAATATAGTAACCAGATGCTGACCGCATCCACCAACCCGGGCCTCCACCCTGTCCAGCCAGGAGACTGGGTGAACCTAAACACTGGGAAAACCTGCAGCCACAAACCAACTCACTCTTAAGAAGAACAGACACTACTCGGTGATCCTAACCACCCATTACACCCTGAAGTTGCAGGGCCACTCTGTGGGGACTTTGCATTTGAGGGAAGAGGCCCCTCAGCCCCAACCTGGGGCAACGACACCCCCCGACTACTCGTGTGACCCACTCTCTGACCTGAAGCTTCTCTGCAGAAAACCCACAAAAGCATGAGCAAGGAGATTCAGGCCACAGTGGTGAGCCTCGACACCAAGGCACAGTTTTGCCTTCGGGCAAAAGAACTGGAGACCTTCATTTTTAGGAAAACTTGGCCATGTGCCCATTGTTCTCTTGCTAAAATTTGGGCCGTGTATCTTAAATTGGGCATCGCTCAGAGCTATGAACAATTGGGGCCGAGATGACAGAACTGAAGCGGTGGGAGAAGTTCTGTTCCTCCACACGCAGTCAGGACGATGGCCACACACAGCAGGGAGCAGTGACACAGGACAAACTTGACTGGCGCCCCTCAGTGCCCTTCGAGCACCACGAGCAGGATGAAAGGCAGTTTCACCTGCACAGCCCATTAACAAAGCCCAGGAAATAAAAATAAATCTGAGTAACAAAGTCTAACCTTTTCCTTTGCTTTTGTGCTTAGTCTAGTTCTGCTTGCTCATAGGGGGCCATGTGCAGAGCCCTTCCACCTGGCTCCTCAGACCTGCGTGGCCAGGGAGAAAGGGCTGCTCCGACATCTCAGCTCTGAAGGCCTCATGCAGGCCTGACACTGTCATTCAACATGGCCACGGCCGTCGTGCAGAGACGATGCATCCAGCACTGAGATCTGAAGTGCACCTGTGGCTGTTCCCGCCTCACGAGAACTCCTCTCTCCACCCCACTCAACGGAGGAGATCCCTGTGAAGCAGCCCTGCCCCATCTCACGTGGCCTCAGCCTGTAGCGGCTTAAAGCTGGGCATCAGTTCCAGATCAGAAATTGAGGCAGAATCTAGGCGGTGAGGGCACTGAATCCTAGCCCCTAGACCAGCGGTCAGGGACAAGGCTTTGGCCCTTGACCTTTCCGGAAAAGAATTCCCACATAAGATGGGAAGTGTAGGGTGAGGGAGTTAGTTAGAGAAGGCGAGGTTCGGAAAAAGAAGGAGACCGCGCTTTACAGGAACAGATCACCTTTAATGAGGTGAGAAGGGGCATCAGTCAGATTAGTAAGCTGCTGCACTAACCCAAGAAAAGAGTAAGTATATATAGGCATATATATGTGGAAATCTACTGTCTTAAGGGGGCCTGTTCTTCTCCCAGGTTGTTCAGAGTAGTTATCTTTTAAACAGCTGGGGCAAGGAATTCTGGAGATCAGCCAGAGGCTGTGACCAGCTGGGAGCTGGGCGTTATCAACCTTAATGTCCATTTTTTCCTTCAGGTGAGAGAGTTCTTTGTTTTGCATAGAATGGTGGGGAGGACCTGGAGGGGAGTTTTAACTCTAGGCTATTTTGAGCCGTGTAAGTTTCCTTCAGGAAGTATTGAGACATGTGTTTATTAGGGAAAAAAAGAGTGCAGTACAGTGTGGATAGACGCACGGGCGGACCCAGAGAGAGTCTCGCCTCAGTGGTAATTTGAATCAGCTTTATGGGGCATTTCTTCTGGGTTTCCTTTGGCCAAGCATTTTTATTTGTCTGGTTCTGTGTCCATATTTGGTATATCTCAGGATCCTCCCAGGTGTACATGCACATCGCTCAGCCAAGATGAATTCCCCTGAAGAGGCCTGTGGGTAGGTAGACTTACCGTCATTTACCTTTTGATCTCTAAGGAGCTTTCTCAACAGGAGGGTTTCCTTGACTTTGAGAATGAGACATATGTGATTTTTTTCTCTCTGAGCAGGGCTCAGCCTCCTCTCTTGATTGTCCTGCTATTCTTGTCTTGGGATATGGGACCACCAAGAATGAATCTCCAATTGCTTTACCCTGGGTGGGGGATGGGGAGGTCTTGCTTCATGCCCACCACCTGTCCAGGACAGCATGGATGAACTCTAGAGCATGAACTCACCTGTCTCCATTCTTTATTCAAAAATAAAACTTTCTTTGCTTTAGAACCAAACAGTCTTGTTCTACCCGAGTGACACTGGGCAGGAGGACTCTTCGTTGGGCACTGACTTGGGCTTGTCCATAACAGTATCTGCAAAGAATGTGGGCAAGGTGTGGTGGGAGAAACTCTAGGCATCACCTAGAGATCAGAGCCCACTCTGTGTTCTATGGTTTCTGCCTGGCCCAGCAAATACTTGTTTACCAATCATTTGCTTTTCCATCTCCATTTCAGTACCTTCCTTCCTTCCTTTCAAATCTCAAACTACTACCCTCAACTTCCTCTCTGTCTTTAGCTGTAGATGGTATTGAAGGTGAGGATTTTGGCCAATTTGGTGAGTTATTCAGGTCTCCTCAGTCTCTCTCATGTACACATGTTATTAAACTTTTGTTTGATTTTCTCTCATTTATCTGTTTCATGTCAATTTTATTCTTAGATTAGCCAGAAGAGGAGGTGGAATGGCACCCCACTCCAGTACTCTTGCCTGGAAAATCCCATGGATGGAGGAGCCTGGTAGGCTGCAGTCCATGGGGTCACTAAGAGTCGGACACGACTGAGTGACTTCGCTTTCACTTTTCACTTTCATGCATTGGAGGAGGAAATGGCAACCCACTGCAGTGTTCTTGCCTGGAGAATCCCAGAGACGGTGGGGCCTGGTGGGCTGCCATCTATGGGGTCGCACAGAGTCGGACAAGACTGAAGCGACTTAGCAGCAGCAGCAGCAGCAGCCAGAAGAACCTAGATGGCTGGAGGACAACTTCTTCTTCCCTACCACCTTCATTATAATGTTTGTTATTTTTGTTGCATATCACGTATCCAAAAATAACTACCAGTAATAGATCATATTCAAAGGTGATATAAAATTCATCTTGAACACTTTCAAATATTCAATAAGAATAATCTTGATGTCTTTCTTTAAATATTTTCCAAAAAGTGTTCCTTTTGATTCTGATTTGTACGATTTCATTAGTCTATAAATATATGGGCCCAAGTACACTTGTGATTAATCTTTTTACTTTTCATTCTGTGCCCTTTTATGGTTTGCAGTCTCAAGTCTATTCATAAAATATTTTTCTTCACAACATACACCATGTATTTTGGCTTTATTCCCAAGCAAAGTCTTCCCATCCAAGTGTCTCTTACCTTGTCACTGTCAGCCAGTTGTGGTCTCTGTAGACTCAGTTTTGTTTGACACAGTTCTACTTTTAGTTTAGGTTACTTTCTGAATCAGAAGTGTGAAGAGTACCTTCTGTTCTTTTACATTCTCCCTAATATAAATATTAAAGTTATTATATTCAAAATCAAAGGACAAAATCTGCTCTTTACCAATAAATACATAAAGTTGACAGATGATTTTATTCAGTATCTTAAATCTTCTGGGTTTGACGAATTATTTGAAGTATAAACATCAATTATGTTTCTTGTCATAAAACTACTCTCACCAGCATTGATCAATGAATATTAGATTCTCAGAGGCCTCTGATTTCATGATCAGCACCTGTTTTGGGTTCTATAAGGAATCCCAATCAAATAACAATTTCCAAATGAAAATAGTCATGTTATTTATATATATATATATATATGTATATGTATATATATGCATATATTTTAAGCAGAAAGTGTAAAAAAAATTGCTGATAATAATTTTAATGTTCTTATTGTATATCAGAGGTCCCATTAAGTTAGATCATATTTTTTGATGCTGTTGTTCTTTAGTCGCTCAATCATGTCTGACTCTTAGATCATATTTACTGATCAAGAAAATGCCTAATTTTCATAGATCGCAAACATTAAAATAATTACTTAAATTCACTATTGTTCATAGAAAATAACTTACATGTTTGATACTATATTTCACTCTAGATAGATATTTTCCATAATTACTTTAAAAATTACCCTGTTTCCTCTGCTGTATTGTAATTAAAAATGTACATGTAGTTATGTTACATTCAAATTAAAACTATTCGATTATTAATTTATAGATAAAATGGGACAGAATTAAATGAACATATAGTTGAAAAGAGAATGGAGAAAAAATAAAATAATTCAGAGGACAAAACCACAGCAGTAAAAACAAAACTCACTAGGAGTTGTGAATAGCAGTGTTGGCAAAGGAGGAATTTCCCTCTAGGTTCTTCTTGTTGGTCTAAGAGTTAAATTGACATGAGACAGATTAACAGGAGAAAATCAAACACAAGTTTAATAGCATGTATATATGTGAGAGACCCAGGAGAACTAACTTGCCAAATTGGCCAAAACCCTCACCTTGAACATGATCTTTAGCTAAAGACAAAAGAGGATGTTGCAGGTTGTGGTTTGGGACTTCAGAGGGGAGGAAGGCAATTGACATGGAGATGGAAAGCAAGTGTTTAGTAAACCAGTGTTTGCTGGGCCAAGCAGAGACCATGGAACACAGAGTGGACTCTGATCCCAGGCTCACCCTAGAGTTTCCCCCACCACATCTTGCACGTATTATTTGCAGAGATCTCTGATGATAGCTCTTTTCTGGGAACAGATCCACAATCCAAATGATTTTAGGCAGTTTGGAGGAAGGTCAAAGTCTCTTCCTTAGTCTTTTGTCCCTTGATTGTTTTCGGCTAAAAATAATCTGCATGTTAAAGAGACATTTTGCGATGGCAACTATTGCTTCCCTACAAGTAGCAAGGCAGAGAATAGATCCATGAAAAGTGCAAAAATGAAAACACGGAGGCATGAGCTGAAACAGGTGTTTTTAAATAAATGACAATAAATATTCACTCTGTTATTGATGGAAGATTAATCAATCAGTCTACGAAAGAGGGAAATTTTGTTCAAGCCAAAGTTGAGGATTATAACCCAGGAAGAGCATCCCAGAAAGCTCTGAGAACTGTGCCACTCATTAGAAGTCAAGGCACAGTTATACTGTATACATTTTTTTTGAGACAGAGGACTCTACATTAAATGATGTATTATTGACAATTTACACAATGTAGATCTAAGTGTCATTGTGGCCATTACAAGATCAAGAAGGAATATTATCTTTTAAGGAATTGTCTTCTTAATGCTAGGAGAATGTTGCTCTTTATGGTCACATAGATATTTCTGCCTATTGTGGAGGTTCGGTTAACCCATAATGCAGGTACACAACGCATAACGGTGAAGAGTTGTTTAGTTGCTAAGTTGTGTCCCACTCTTGAGACCCCATGGACTGTAGCCTGCCAAGCTCCTCTGTCCATGGGATTTCCCATGTGAGAATACTGGAGTGGGTTGCCATTTATTTCTCCAGGGAGTCCTCCCAACCCAGAGACTGAACCCATGTCTCCTGTATTGGCAGGTGGATTCTTTACCACAGAGCCACCAGGGAAGCCCAACAATGGTGAGAGAGGAGGCCAAAGGGCAGAGAAATTTTTTTATGTTTAAATTTTTCTTGTTTTTCCAAAAAAAAATGAATTTTATTTCACACTACAAATTCCCAGTGCCCTTCAAGGGGGAAAAAAATAATAGAAGAACTGGAGCAAAGGTAAATACATAGCATGGAACAACCTAAATGCCCATCAATGGATGATAGGATAAGCAAAATGTGAGAGATATATATTATTTAGCCATAAAAAAGAAGGACATCTTGCCATTTGTGACAATGTGGATGAAACTTACAGGCATTATGCTAAGTGAAGTAAGCCATACAGGGGAAGACAAATAGTATAGGATGGCACTTGTAGGTAGACTCTAAAAAATAAACCCAAACTGACAGATTCAGAGAACAGGTTGGTGGTTGCCAGAGGTAGGGGTTAGGGGGTAGGGAAAATGAGTGAAGGTGGTCAAAAGGTACAAGCTTCCTGTTATAAAATAAGTCATGGGTATGTGATAGTATACAGAAAAGTGACTATAGTTAATAATGCTGTGCTTAATGGCTCAGTCATGTCTGACTCTTTGTGACCCCCATGGACTGTAGCCCACCAGGCTCCTCTGTCCATGGGGATTCTTCAAGCAAGAATACCGGAGTGGGTTGCCATGCTCTCCTCCAGGGGGTCTTCCCAACCCAGGGATCAAACCCAGGTCTCCTGCATTACAAGCAGATTCTTAACCATTTGAGCCACCAGTGAAGCCCAGAGTTAATAATACTGTATTCTATATTTGAAAGTTGTAAAGAGAGTACATTTTAAAAATCCTTAGCACAAGAAAAGAAAAATCATGTAATGATGGATGTTAACTGTACTTATTGTGATAGTCATTTCACCATATATACAAATATTGAATCATTATGTTATGGAATTAAAACTAATGTTATATGCTATATATCACTTTTTAAAACAGATACAATCTGATATAGCCAATTAAATATTTGAAATAAAGATGGAAGGAATTCCCTGGTGGTCCAGTGGTTAGGACTCCACACTTTCACTGTCAAGGGCCTGGGTTCAATCCTTGGTCAGGGAACTGATCCCACAGGCTGTTTGGCATGGCCAAAAAAAAAAAATAATAATAACATTTATAAACAACCAGGTCCTACTGTATAGCACAGGGAACTATATCCAATCTCCTGGGATAAACCATAATAGACAAGAATATTTTAAAAAGAAAATATAGATGTGTTAAAAAAGAAAAGAAAGAAAGATGGAGGGAAATACTCCATGCACCAATCCAAAAAAAATGACTTAGAAAAAAATGCAACTTTTCTTTTTTTACAAAGTAATGATACCTTGCTAGAATGTACACATTGAATCTAGAAGAAAATGGGAAAAACTTTATACCTAACCCATTTGACAATGATTAGCACTCAATTAAGACTTTCTACCATTCTGTAATGATACTAGGATGGCATGAAACAACATTATGAAGGTTAAGTTTGCTAAAGTCACAAAACCTGTGACAGAGCCAGAAGTCAAACCAAAGATTCTACGTGCTTTCCTCTTACCAACTCTACCTTAGTATCCTCCTTTTCAGGCTATATAATAATGTAGGAAAATATCTCTACAAATATATATTCAGGTCGATATGTATATAAAAGCAACATATATGTACATGTGTGCGTGCTCATGCTCAATCATTTCAATCATGTCCAGCTCTTTGCAAACCCATGGACTGTAGCCCGCCAGGCTCCTCTGTCCATGGGATTTTTCAGGCAAGAATACTGGAGTGGGTTGCCATTTCCTACTCCAGGGGCTCTACCCGACCTAGGGATTGAACCCACATCTCTTGCGTCTTCTGCATTGGCAGGCAGATTCTTTACCACTGTGCTACCTGGGTAAGCCCAAAAAACAAATGAACATTCTTAAATAGTCAATTTTGCTCTGAATATCAGAAATCTTAGATTTTGTCCTGATTTGACACTAACTCAAATTGGGCAAGTTACTAAAAAGTCCAAATAAAAAGCTTCATATTTGACAATCATTAACTGAGAATCTGTTAACCACTCCTCTGTCAACAATATTATGCCTTAGATATTGGTTTAATTATGCACAGAATGAAGTGTGCATCCTGGCTGATACATGAAATGCCTTCTAAGTGATAATATACTCTGAATAGTAATGCTGAAAACTGAATCATCTGAAACTGTGAACTGGCATAAGATTACTTTCTAATGTCCACTTTCTTAGTAATAAAATGTTGGCCACTGCTGTGAAAAAATGGAGAAACAAACATTTTAAAAGCTTAGTAATATTGAGAAGAGACTGTGAAGAAGAAATAATGTCATACTTTGCTGATTGGAGAGTAAAGTTTCTGAAACTGCTTTGGAGAGCAATTACTAGAATATTTTAAAATAACAAAGTGCTTATTTTATGAGTGTTTACAGTAGAGATTTGTCCCATAGGAGGTGAGTACAAAAATGTTTTATTTGTTTATTTGCATTGATATTTGTAGTAATTACAAGTGGGATAAAAGCTAAATGTCTTATCAAGTGGCTATTGGCAAAAACCACAGCATACCAAGAAATATTCTTCAATAATTATATAAGTTTGTGATTAACATAGGTGTATGGGATTTGTCAATATAAGCCAAGGTAGATTGTTAAGTAATAAAAAACAAATGCAAAATGGTACACATAAGTTATATTTTAAAACACCATGTGATTTATGGTAAAGACAAAACTCAATCCATGGCAGAGATCTGGCTGATTTATAGCTATCTGAGGGAGGGACTGGGCTTTGTAGTGATGTTCAAGGAAGATTTTATCTATAATGCTGACTTTTTTTTTTTTTTTGGCTGCACCACAAGACATGTGGGATCTCAGTTCCCTGACTAGGGATCAAACTCGTGTTCCCTCTATTGGAAGCACCGAGCCTTAACCACTGGACCCCCAAGGAAGCCCCTAATGCTGTTTTTAGTGCATATGTATTTATAATTATTGGAATTTGATTAAATTTAACTAAAATAATGGGGATTTTTTTTTCCCATTTATATAGTGCTGTGATCTGAATGCTTGTGTTTCTCCTGATTTTGTGTTGCAATCCTAATACCCAATGAACTGCTGTTAGGAGGTGGGGTCTTTAGAAGGTGATGAGGTCATAAGGGCTCTGAATGAGATTGAGGTCCTCATAAAAGAGAGCCAAGCGAGGTACCTTGCCCCTTCTATGTCATGAGGACATAACAGGAAGTCTGTAATCTAGAAAAGGGCCCTCACCCAACTGTGCTGGCACCCAGATCTCAGACTTCATAGCCTTTGTCAGCCAGCTAGTGCATGCTCAGTCAGGTCCAACTCTATGCAATCCCATGGACTGTAGGCCACCAGGCTCCTCTGTCCATGGAATTTTCCAAGCAAGAATATTGGAGTGGGTTGCCATTCCCTACTCCAGGGGGTCCTCCTGACCCAGGGATCAAACCTGAGTATCTTGCGTCTCCTGCACTGGCAGGTGGATTCTTTACCAACTGTGCCAAATTCATAGCCTCTAGAATGGTGAAAAATAAATTTACTGTTTATAAGCCACCCAGTCTGTGGTATTTCTTAATAGCAGCCTGAATGGACTAAGATATATAGCCACTGAATTTCATATAACACAATTCTAAGTATACTTTAAATATAATATGATGGCCTGTATTAAGAAAGGTATGAAGCTTATATTGAGGATCATGCAACAATACACAAACAAAAGGAAGAGATAAACTCTTTTTTTGAAATTGAAGTTTTAAATTATTTATATGATTTCACTTATTCTCAAATTAAAATTAATTTCCTATTCTGGTTTGGAGTGATGAAAATTAACATCTCAATAAGAGATGGGATTTCCTTCAAGAAATAAACAGGTGAAATACTAAAGTATATTCAGTAAAAGAAGAATGAATGGTGGCTTATTCTGCCATATTTCAAAACAAAAAAGTAAGTACTTGAACATAACGAAAGAAAAACTCTAGATATATGCCTGAATTAATAGGGACGTGGACCATTTTAAAAATGGACTTTTAAATGAATTGGGAGGGATCATTTTAAAATGGTTATAAAGGAAGTAAATACACATTTGAGGAAAAAAATAAGTTTAGGACAGCATCTCACACCTTACAAAAAAGTGCACTTCAGTGTACACCTTAAACTTTTAAAAATAAAACATAAAAACCTTAAAGAAAGACTAGAACTTAATGTAAGTGAATATTTATCTACTCCTTGGGTTAAGAGTATGTTTCTAAAATTTTAAAATAGATATAAAAACATAAAGGGAAAATTAATAAATTTGTCTAGTTAATGAAAACAGCTTCATATTCAAAAATATATGTAAAAGATGAGTGAGCTCCAGAAATATATCTAGCATATTTGGTAGTCAAAGAATGAAATCTTTAATATATGTAAAGAATTTTCAAAGAGGAAATGCACAAGAAAATGCCATATTTTAAAAAATAGATAAATGATAGTTCAGAGGAACACTCTTAGACCCTGAAAATCTGGCAGCAGAATTATTATGCATGGATACCTGGTAACAGACCAACCTTGATGCTTCTCTTTGCTGATGATATACTCCTCTGAGTAACATTTAAGAAAAAAGAATGCATTAATTTTTGTTTGCATTCATTTGAACAGAAGTGTATTGAGCATTGGTTAATTGCTTCTGGTATGGTGATGTAAGCTTCTAGTATAGAAGAGCAGTAGTAGAGAAGTTATTCAGCTGTTTTCTTAAAAAGAACATATCAGTATGAAACGTGTCCCTGGCAGATGTGTATCTTACTAGGAAACACAGGGGCCAAGGAAATTCAACCAACATGCTCGCCATTTAACCTTAACCCTGCTCTAGTAGTCATCTCACTTCTATAAGTTTCACTTTCTTAGCTGAGTAACTGCTGAACTTATAGAGGGTGTCTTGTTTCCTCTGGCCAGTGTGCAAACCATCTGAAATTCTGTAATTCAAGGCATGGTTTTTTTTTTTTTAGCCTGGGTGCTGCAGTATTATATTTAGATTTTAGAGGGGAGTGTCCAGAACTGAAGAAGGAAACAGGAAGCTTTGTGTGGGCAAGGGAGAAAGTTGTTTTTCACTTGCTCAGTCGTGTCCAACTCTTTGTGACCCCATGGACTGCAGCACACCAGGCTTCCCTGTTCTTCACCATCTCCCAGAGTTTGCATGAACTCATGTCCATTGAGTCGATGATGTTATCCAACCATCTTATCCTCTGTTGCCCCTTCTCCTCCTGCCTTCCATCTTTCCCAGCATCAGGGTCTTTTCTAATGAGTCAGCTCTTCACATCAGGTGGCCAAAGTATTGGAGTTTGAGCTTCAGCATCAGTCCTTCCAATGAATATTCAAGGTTGATTTCCATTAGGATGGACTGGTTTGATCTCCTTGCAGTCCAAGGGACTCTCAAGAGTCTTCTCAAGCACCACAATTTGAAGGCATCTGTTCTTCGGCACTCAACCTTTTTTATGTCCAGCTCTCACATCTGTACATGACTGTTGGAAAAGCCATAGCTTTGACTATATGAACCTTTGTTGGCAAAGTAATGTCTGCATTTTAATACGTTGTCTAGGTTGGTCATAGCTTTTCTTCCAAGGAGTAAGCATCTTTTAATTTCATGGCTGCAGTCACCACCCACAGTGATTTTGGAGCCCAAGAAAATAAAGTCTGTCACTGTTTCTATTGTTTCTCTATTTGCCATGAAGTGATGGGACTGGATGCCATGATCTTCATTTTTGAACACTGAGTTTTAAGCCAGCTTTTTCACTCTCCTCTTTCACCAACAAGAGGCTCTTCAGTTCCTCTTTGCTTTCTGCTATTAGGGTGGTGTCATCTGCATATCTGAGGCTTTTGATATTTCTCCCAATAATCTTGATTCCAGTTTGTGCTTCATTCAGCCTGGCATTTCCCATGATGTACTCTGCATTTAAGTTAAATAAGCAGGGTGACAATGTACAGCATAGATGCACTCCTTTCCCAATTTGGAAAGTAGGGCTCCAAACTCAAGATGATTAGGTTGATAAAGGAGGTTTATTTTGTAAGGACATTGTGTCAGTACATTTGTCTTCCCCTATGTATAACTGGTTAGGCCTTGTGGACAATGTATGGACAACTTGAGGCAAAGTCAAGGGGGTCCAGGATGCAGTTTCTAGATTCCTCCTACACTGCTGTTAGCCAAAGCTGTGTGGATGATACAACAGCTGCCAAACATTAGCAAGCACAGAATCACCTGGAGGGTTTGTTAGAACACGGAGGCCAGGAATTTGCATTTATACCAAGTTTTCAAGGGTAATTAATGTTGCTGGTACTAAAACTACCAAAGGGATCTAGAATCCCCCAAAAGGGATTTGAAACTGCCAAGGTTCAGATTACATCTCAGATATACCTAACGGCTACATGTTATCACTGTGTGAGCATGCTAAGTCGCTTCAGCTGTGTCCCACTCTTTGTGACCCTATGGACTGGACTGTGGCCCACAGGCTCCTCTGTCCATGGGATTCTCCAGGCAAGACTACTGGAGTGGGTTGCCATAACCTCCTCCAGGGGATCTTCCCAACCCAGGGATCAAACCCACATCTCTTATATCTGCTTCATTGGCAGGCAGGTTCTTTACCACTAATGCCACCTGGGAAGCCCTTCTTACCAGTTGGATAATGCTAGACTGATAGTCAATACATTTTGTGAAGGAGAAACAAAACTGTTCTGTACCCAGTTCTTCTGGCTGGTCTAGAATTAAATTGATATGAGACAGATTAATAGAAGAAAATCAAACAAAATTTAATAACATGGATACATGGGAGAGACCCAGGAGAACTGAGTAACTCACCAAATTAGCCAAAACCCACACCTTAAACATCATCTTCAGTTAACAACAAAAGAGGATGTTTCAGGTAGTGGATTGGGACTTCAAAGGGGAGGAAGGCAATTGACATGGAGGTGGAAAAGCAAGTGTTTTATACACAAATGTTTGCTGGGATGGAGAGACCATGGGACACAGAGTAGACTCTTATCTCTAGGTGCTGCCTAAAATCTCCCCCAAGACACCTTTCCCATATTCTTTGCAGATATCTCTGGTGATAGTTCTGTTTCAGGAATATGCTCTCTATCTAAATTGTTTTAGGAGATTGGAGGAATGTAGAAAGAAAGACTTCCTCGGAGAAGGCAATGGTACCCCACTCCAGTACTCTTGCCTGGAAAATCCTATGGATGGAGGAGCCTGGTAGGCTGCAGTCCATGAGGTCGCTAAGAGTCGGACACGACTGAGCGACTTCACTTTGACTTTTCACTTTCATGCATTGGAGAAGGAAATGGCAACCCACTCCAGTATACTTGCCTGGAGAATCCCAGGGACGGGGGAGCCTGGTGGGCTGCTGTCTATGGGGTCGCACAGAGTCAGACACAACTAAAGCGACTTAGCAGCAGCAGCAGCAGCAGAAAGAAAGACTTCCTAAGACTTTTGATTCTTCAAAATTGAATAATCCTCCTGACAGAGAGACACATTTTGGGGTGGCAATTTTTTCCCCTACACTTTCTAGGTAGATAAGTGTTGAGGTTTTGAAACCCAGCAAGGCCTTGTGGGGCTCCTGGGCATGGAAGCCTTTCTTTCCCGTTTTCTTGCTTGTATGAAACAGACTCCAGCCTCTATGACCTACCCTGAGTTCCAAAGGGTGGATTCAAGCTGTTGTTAATCAAGGGAGGAGCAGCCAAGAAACCACCCAAGGGAAAATTAAAGGGACTAGAGAAACTCATCATGGATGCCTGAAACCAGATTAAAGGAGTATAAGCCCTGCACACACCTGAATCTTCTGAAACTCCATCCTTAAACTATTGCTATAAAACTTCTCATCACATCCTCCTGGGTTGGAACTCATACTTGTTGAGGGCAGGAGCCAGCTGTGGCCCCCTTTACCTGGCAAAGCAATAAAGCTATTCCTTTCTACTTCCTTTCTACCAACATGCTACTGAAGATCAGTGGAGAAATAACTTCAGAAAGAATGAAGAGATGGAGCCAAAGCAAAAACAACACCCATTTGTGGATGTGACTGGTGATGGAGGCAAGGTCTGATGCTGTAAAGAGCAATATTGTATAGGAACCTGGAATGTTAGGTCCATGAATCAAGGCAAATTGGAAGTGGTCAAACAGGAGATGCCAAGAGTGAACATTGACATTTTAGGAATTAGTGAACTAAAATGGACTGGAATAGGTGAATGTAACTCAGATGACCATTATATCCACTACTGTGGGCAAGAATCCCTTAGAAGAAATGGAGTCACCATCATAGTCAACAAAAGTGTCTGAAATGTGATACTTGGATGCAATCTCAAAAACGACAGAATGATCTGTTTGTTTCCAAAGCAAACCATTCAATATCACAGTAATCCAAGTCTATACCCCGACCAGTAATGGTGAAGAAGCTGAAGCTGAATGGTTCTATGAAGACCAACAAGACCTTCTAGTACTAACACCCAAAAAGATGTCCTTTTCATTATAGGGAACTAGACTGCAAAAGTAGGAAGTCAAGAAACACCTGGAGTAACAGGCAAATTTGGCTTTGGAATATAGAATGAAGCAGGGCAAAGGCTACTAGAGTTTTGCCAAGAGAATGCACCAGTCATGCAAACATCCTCTTCAAACAACACAAGAGAAGACTCTACACATGGGCATCACCAGATGGTCAATACCGAAATCAGACTGATTATATTCTTTGCAGCCAAAGGTGAAAAACCTCTATACCATCAGCAAAAAGAAGACTGGGAGCTGACTGTGGCTCACATCATGAACTCCTTATTGCCAAATTCAGACGTAAATTGAAGTAAGTAGGGGAAAAACACCAGGCCATTCAGGTATGACCTAAATAAAATCCCTGACAATTATACAGTGGAAGTGAGAAATAGATTTAGGGAGTAGATCTGATAGACAGAGTGCCTGATGAACTATGGACAGAGGTTCATGACATTGTACAGGAGACAGGGATAAAGAACATCCCCAGAAAAAGAAATGCAAAAAAGCAAAATGGCTCTCTGAGGAGCCCTTACCAATAGCTGGGAAAAGAAGAGAAGTGAAAGGCAAAGGAGAAAAGGAAAGATATACCCATTTGAATGCAGAGTTCCAAAGAATAGCAAGGAGAGATAAGAAAGCCTTCCTCAGTGATCAGTGCAAAGAAATAGAGGGAAACAAGAGATCTCTTCAAGAAAATTAGAGATACCAAGGGAACATTTACATGCAAAGATGGACTCAATAAAGGATGGAAATTGTATGGACCTAACAGAAGCAGAAGATACTAAGAAGAGGTGGCAAGAATACACAGAAGAACTGTACAAAAAAGATCTTCATGACCCAGATGATCACGATGGTGTGATCACACACCTAGAGCCCGACATCCTGGAGTGTGAAGTCAAGTGGGCCTTAGGAAGCATCACTATGAACAAAGCTAGTGGAGGTGAAGGAATTCCAGTTGAGCTATTTCAAATCCTAAAAGATGATGCTGTGAAAGTGCTGTACTCAATAAGCCAGCAAATTTGGAAAACTCAGCAGCAGCCACAGGACTGGAAAAGGTCAGTTTTCATTCCAGTCCCTAAGAAAGGCAA
>NW_027220132.1:0-18306 GCF_027580195.1 Bos mutus
TCATCTGCTTGATGTCGCCAGCTGAGCCACGACACCTGCCTGCTCATCTGTGATAATCGCCAGCTGAGCCGCGTGACACCTGCCTGTTCATCTGCTTGATAATCGCCTGCTCTGAGCCGCTGACACCTGCCTGCTCATCTGCTTGATGTCGCCAGCTGAGCCGCGCGACACCTGCCTGCTCATCTTTTGATAATTGCCAGCTGAGGCCGCCATCGACACCTGCCTGCTCATCTGCTTGATAATCGCCAGCTGAGCCGCGCGACACCTGCCTGCTCATCTGATTGATAATCGCCAGCTGAGCAGCGCGACACCTGCCTGCTCATCTGCTTGATAATCGACAGCTGAGCCCGCGCGACACCTGCCTGCTCATCTGCTTGATGTCGCCAGCTGAGCCGCGTGACACCTGCCTGTTCATCTGCTTGATAATCGCCAGCTGAGCCCGCGCGACACCTGCCTGCTCATCTGCTTGATAATCGCCAGCTGAGCCGCGTGACACCTGCCTGCTCATCTGCTTGATAATCGCCAGCTGAGCCGCGTGACACCTGCCTGTTCATCTGCTTGATAATCGCCAGCTGAGCCGCGCGACACCTGCCTGCTCATCTGCTTGATAATCGCCAGCTGAGCCTCGCGACACCTGCCTGCTCATCTGCTTGATAATCGCCAGCTGAGCGCGACACCTGCCTGCTCATCTGCTTGATAATCGCCAGCTGAGCCGCGCGACACCTGCCTGCTCATCTGCTTGATAATCGCCAGCTGAGCCGCGCGACACCTGCCTGCTCATCTGCTTGATAATCGCCAGCTGAGCCGCGCGACACCTGCCTGTTCATCTGCTTGATAATCGCCAGCTGAGCCGCGCGACACCTGCCTGCTCATCTGCTTGATAATCGCCAGCTGAGCCCCGCGACACCTGCCTGCTCATCTGCTTGATAATCGCCAGCTGAGCCGCGCGACACCTGCCTGTTCATCTGCTTGATAATCGCCAGCTGAGCCGCGCGACACCTGCCTGCTCATCTGCTTGATAATCGCCAGCTGAGCCCCGTGACACCTGCCTGCTCATCTGCTTGATAATCGCCAGCTGAGCCGCGCGACACCTGCCTGCTCATCTGCTTGATAATCGCCAGCTGAGCGCGACACCTGCCTGCTCATCTGCTTGATAATCGCCAGCTGAGCCGCGACACCTGCCTGCTCATCTGCTTGATAATCGCCAGCTGAGCGGCGCGACACCTGCCTGCTCATCTGCTTGATAATCGCCAGCTGAGCCGCGCGACACCTGCCTGCTCATCTTTTGATAATCGCCAGCTGAGCCCACGCGACACCTGCCTGCTCATCTGCTTGATAATCGCCAGCTGAGCCGCGCGACACCTGCCTGCTCATCTGCTTGATAATCGCCAGCTGAGCCGCGCGACACCTGCCTGCTCATCTGCTTGACTGTCGCCAGCTGAGCGCGCGACACCTGCCTGCTCATCTGCTTGATAATCGCCAGCTGAGCCGCGCGACACCTGCCTGCTCATCTGCTTGATAATCGCCAGCTGAGCCGCGCGACACCTGCCTGCTCATCTGCTTGATAATCGCCAGCTGAGCCGCGCGACACCTGCCTGCTCATCTGCTTGATAATCGCCAGCTGAGCGCGCGACACCTGCCTGCTCATCTGCTTGATAATCGCCAGCTGAGCGCGTGACACCTGCCTGCTCATCTGCTTGATAATCGCCAGCTGAGCCCGCGACACCTGCCTGCTCATCTGCTTGATAATCGCCAGCTGAGCCGTTCGCGACACCTGCCTGCTCATCTGCTTGATAATCGCCAGCTGAGCTGCGCGACACCTGCCTGCTCATCTTTTTGATAATCGCCAGCTGAGCCGCGTGACACCTGCCTGCTCATCTGCTTGATAATCGCCAGCTGAGCCGCGCGACACCTGCCTGCTCATCTGCTTGATAATCGCCAGCTGAGCCCCGCGACACCTGCCTGCTCATCTGCTTGATAATCGCCAGCTGAGCCTGCGCGACACCTGCCTGCTCATCTGCTTGATAATCGCCAGCTGAGCCGCGCGACACCTGCCTGCTCATCTGCTTGATAATCGCCAGCTGAGCCGCGTGACACCTGCCTGCTCATCTATTTGATAATCGCCAGCTGAGCCGCGCGACACCTGCCTGCTCATCTGCTTGATAATCGACAGCTGAGCCCGCGCGACACCTGCCTGTTCATCTTTTGATAATCGCCAGCTGAGCCGCGCGACACCTGCCTGCTCATCTGCTTGATAATCGACAGCTGAGCCGCGCGACACCTGCCTGCTCATCTGCTTGATAATCGCCAGCTGAGCCGCGTGACACCTGCCTGCTCATCTTTGATAATCGCCAGCTGAGCCCGCGACACCTGCCTGCTCATCTTGATAATCGCCAGCTGAGCCGCGCGACACCTGCCTGCTCATCTGCTTGATAATCGCCAGCTGAGCGCGTGACACCTGCCTGCTCATCTGCTTGATAATTGGCCAGCTGAGCCGCGCGACACCTGCCTGCTCATCTGCTTGATAATCGCCAGCTGAGCGCGTGACACCTGCCTGCTCATCTGCTTGATAATCGCCAGCTGAGCCGCGTGACACCTGCCTGCTCATCTGCTTGATAATCGCCAGCTGAGCCGCGCGACACCTGCCTGCTCATCTGCTTGATAATCGCCAGCTGAGCCGCGCGACACCTGCCTGCTCATCTTTTTGATAATCGACAGCTGAGCCGCGCGACACCTGCCTGCTCATCTGCTTGATAATCGCCAGCTGAGCCGCGCGACACCTGCCTGCTCATCTGCTTGATAATCGCCAGCTGAGCCTCGCGACACCTGCCTGCTCATCTGCTTGATAATCGCCAGCTGAGCCGCGCGACACCTGCCTGTTCATCTGCTTGATAATCGCCAGCTGAGCCGCGCGACACCTGCCTGCTCATCTGCTTGATAATCGCCAGCTGAGCCGCGCGACACCTGCCTGCTCATCTGCTTGATAATCGCCAGCTGAGCCGCGCGACACCTGCCTGCTCATCTGCTTGATAATCGCCAGCTGAGCCGCGCGACACCTGCCTGCTCATCTGCTTGATAATCGCCAGCTGAGCCGCGCGACACCTGCCTGCTCATCTGCTTGATAATCGCCAGCTGAGCCGCGCGACACCTGCCTGCTCATCTGCTTGATAATCGCCAGCTGAGCCGCGCGACACCTGCCTGCTCATCTGCTTGATAATCGCCAGCTGAGCCGCGCGACACCTGCCTGCTCATCTGCTTGATAATCGCCAGCTGAGCCTGCGCGACACCTGCCTGCTCATCTGCTTGATAATCGCCAGCTGAGCCGCGCGACACCTGCCTGCTCATCTGCTTGATAATCGCCAGCTGAGCCGCGCGACACCTGCCTGCTCATCTGCTTGATAATCGCCAGCTGAGCCGCGCGACACCTGCCTGCTCATCTGCTTGATAATCGCCAGCTGAGCCGCGCGACACCTGCCTGCTCATCTGCTTGATAATCGCCAGCTGAGCCGCGCGACACCTGCCTGCTCATCTGCTTGATAATCGCCAGCTGAGCCCCGCGACACCTGCCTGCTCATCTGCTTGATAATCGCCAGCTGAGCCGCGTGACACCTGCCTGCTCATCTGCTTGATAATCGCCAGCTGAGCCGCGCGACACCTGCCTGCTCATCTGCTTGATAATCGCCAGCTGAGCCGCGCGACACCTGCCTGTTCATCTGCTTGATAATCGCCAGCTGAGCCGCGTGACACCTGCCTGCTCATCTGCTTGATAATCGCCAGCTGAGCTGCGCGACACCTGCCTGCTCATCTGCTTGATG
The DNA here is from genome assembly GCF_027580195.1 of Bos mutus. NCBI lineage: Eukaryota > Metazoa > Chordata > Mammalia > Artiodactyla > Bovidae > Bos > Bos mutus. The sequence goes on from NW_027220132.1 coordinate 3,816, forward strand.
GCGCCAGCTGAGCCGCGTGACACCTGCCTGCTCATCTGCTTGATAATCGCCAGCTGAGCCGCGCGACACCTGCCTGCTCATCTGCTTGATAATCGCCAGCTGAGCCGCGCGACACCTGCCTGCTCATCTGCTTGATAATCGCCAGCTGAGCCGCGCGACACCTGCCTGCTCATCTGCTTGATAATCGCCAGCTGAGCCGCGCGACACCTGCCTGCTCATCTGCTTGATAATCGCCAGCTGAGCGCGCGACACCTGCCTGCTCATCTGCTTGATAATCGCCAGCTGAGCCGCGTGACACCTGCCTGCTCATCTGCTTGATAATCGCCAGCTGAGCCCGCGACACCTGCCTGCTCATCTGCTTGATAATCGCCAGCTGAGCCGCGCGACACCTGCCTGCTCATCTGCTTGATAATCGCCAGCTGAGCCGCGCGACACCTGCCTGCTCATCTGCTTGATAATCGCCAGCTGAGCCGCGCGACACCTGCCTGCTCATCTGCTTGATAATCGCCAGCTGAGCTGCGACGACACCTGCCTGCTCATCTGCTTGATAATCGCCAGCTGAGCCGCGCGTGACACCTGCCTGCTCATCTGCTTGATAATCGCCAGCTGAGCCGCGCGCGACACCTGCCTGCTCATCTGCTTGATAATCGCCAGCTGAGCCGCGCGACACCTGCCTGCTCATCTGCTTGATAATCGCCAGCTGAGCCCGCGACGACACCTGCCTGCTCATCTGCTTGATAATCGCCAGCTGAGCCGCGTGACACCTGCCTGCTCATCTGCTTGATAATCGACAGCTGAGCTGCGCGCGACACCTGCCTGCTCATCTTTTTGATAATCGCCAGCTGAGCCGCGCGACACCTGCCTGCTCATCTGCTTGATAATCGCCAGCTGAGTGACGACACCTGCCTGCTCGCTGATAATCGAGGTGAGCTGACGCGACACCTGCCTGCTCATCTGCTCATCTGATAATCGCCAGCTGAGCCGCGCGACACCTGCCTGTTCATCTGCTTGATAATCGCCAGCTGAGCTGAGCGTGACACCTGCCTGCTCATCTGCTTGATAATCGCCAGCTGAGCCGCGCGACACCTGCCTGCTCATCTGCTTGATAATCGCCAGCTGAGCTGCGCGCGACACCTGCCTGCTCATCTGCTTGATAATCGCCAGCTGAGCCCGCGCGACACCTGCCTGCTCATCTGCTTGATAATCGCCAGCTGAGCCGCGCGACACCTGCCTGCTCATCTGCTTGATAATCGCCAGCTGAGCCGCGTGACACCTGCCTGCTCATCTGCTTGATAATCGCCAGCTGAGCCGCGTGACACCTGCCTGCTCATCTGCTTGATGATAATCGCCAGCTGAGCCGCGCGACACCTGCCTGCTCATCTGCTTGATAATCGCCAGCTGAGCCGCGCGACACCTGCCTGCTCATCTGCTTGATAATCGCCAGCTGAGCCGCGCGCGACACCTGCCTGCTCATCTGCTTGATAATCGCCAGCTGAGCCGCGCGACACCTGCCTGCTCATCTGCTTGATAATCGCCAGCTGAGCCCCCGCGACACCTGCCTGCTCATCTTTTTGATAATCGCCAGCTGAGCCGCGCGACACCTGCCTGCTCATCTTTTTGATAATCGCCAGCTGAGCCCCGCGACACCTGCCTGCTCATCTGCTTGATAATCGCCAGCTGAGCCGCGCGACACCTGCCTGCTCATCTGCTTGATAATCGCCAGCTGAGCCGCGCGACACCTGCCTGCTCATCTGCTTGATAATCGCCAGCTGAGCCCCGCGACACCTGCCTGTTCATCTGCTTGATAATCGCCAGCTGAGCCGCGTGACACCTGCCTGCTCATCTGCTTGATTGTCGCCAGCTGAGCTGCACGACACCTGCCTGCTCATCTGCTTGATATACGCCAGCTGAGCCGCGCGACACCTGCCTGCTCTTCTGCTTGACTGTGGCCAGCAGAGCCGCGTGACACCTGCCTGCTCATCTGCCTGATAATCGCCAGCGGAGCTGCTCGACACCTGCCTGCTCATCTACCTGATAATCGCCACCTGAGCCGCGCGACACCTTCCTGCTCATCTGCTTGATTGTCTCCAGCTCAGCCGCATGAGACCTGCCTGCTCATCTGCTTGATATACGCCAGCTGAACCGCGCGACAACTGCCTGCTCATCTATTTGATTGTCTCCAGCTGAGCCGCGGGAGACCTGCCTGTTCATCTGCTTGATAATCGCCAGCTGAGCCGCGGGACACCTGCCTGCTCATCTGCCTGATAATCGCCAGCGGAGCCGCGCGACACCTGCCTGATCGTCTGCTTGATAATCGCCAGCTGAGCCACGCGACACCTGCCTGCTCATCTGCCTGATAATCGCCACCTCAGCCGCGTGACACATGCCTGATCATCTGCTTGATAATCGCCAGCTGAGCCGCGTGACAACTGCCTGCTCATCTGCTTGATAATCGCCAGCTGAGCCCCGCGACACCTGCCTGTTCATCTGCTTGATAATCGCCAGCTGAGCCCGCGTGACACCTGCCTGCTCATCTGCTTGATTAATCGCCAGCTGAGCGCGCGACACCTGTCTGTCATCTGTCTTATAATCGCCAGCTGAGCCGCGCGACACCTGCCTGTTCATCTGCTTGATTGTCGCCAGCTGAGCTGCGCGACACCTGTCTGTCATCTGTCTTATAATCGCCAGCTGAGCCGCGCGACACCTGCCTGTTCATCTGCTTGATACTCGCCAGCTGAGCTGCGCGACACCTGCCTGCTTATCTGCTTGATTGTCGCCAGCTGAGCTGCGCGACACCTGTCTGTCATCTGTCTTATAATCGCCAGCTGAGCCGCGCGACACCTGCCTGTTCATCTGCTTGATAATCGCCAGCTGAGCCGCGCGACACCTGCCTGCTCATCTGCTTGATAATCGCCAGCTGAGCCGCGCGCGACACCTGCCTGCTCATCTGCTTGATACTCGCCAGCTGAGCCGCGCGACACCTGCCTGCTCATCTGCTTGATAATCGCCAGCTGAGATGCGCGACACCTGCCTGCTCATCTGCTTGATATACGCCAGCTGAGCAGCGCGACACCTGCCTGCTCATCTGCTTGATAATCGACAGCTGAGCCCCGCGACACCTGCCTGTTCATCTGCTTGATAATCGAAAACTGAACCGCGCGACACCTGCCTGCTCATCTGCTATATACCCCAGCTGAACCGCGCGACACCTGCCTGCTCTTCTGCTTGACTGTGGCCAGCTGAGCCGCGTGACACCTGCCTGCTCATCTGCTTGATAATTGACAGCTGAGCCGCGCGACACCTGCATGCTCATCTGCTTGATAATCACCAGCTGAGCCACGCGACACCTGCCTGCTCCTCTGCTTGATAATCGACAGCTGAGCCGCGCGACACCTGCCTGCTCATCTGCTTGGTAATCGCCAGCTGAGCCACGCGACACCTGCCTGCTCATCTGCTTGATAATCGACAGCTGAGCCGCGCGACACCTGCCTGCTCATCTGCTTGGTAATCGCCAGCTGAGCCACGCGACACCTGCCTGTTCATCTGCTTGATAATTACCAGCTGAGCCACGCGACACCTGCCTACTCATCTGCTTGATAATCGACAGCTGAGCCGCGCGACACCTGCCTGCTCATCTGCTTGATAATTGACAGCTGAGCCACGCGACACCTCCCGGCTCATCTGCTTGATAATCGACAGCTGAGCCGCGTGACACCTGCCTGCTCTTCTGCTTGACTGTGGCCAGCTGAGCCGCGTGACACCTGCCTGCTCATCTGCCTGATAATCGCCACCTCAGCCGCGTGACACATGCCTGATCATCTGCTTGATAATCGCCAGCTGAGCTGCGCGACAACTGCCTGCTCATCTGCTTGAAAATCGACAGCTGTGCCCCGCGACACCTGCCTGCTCATCTGCTTGATAATCGACAGCTGAGCCGCGTGACACCTGCCTGCTCATCTGCTTGATAATCGACAGCTGAGCCGCGCGACACCTGCCTGTTCATCTGCTTGACTGTGGCCAGCTGAGCTCGTGACACCTGCCTGCTCATCTGCTTGATAATCCCCAGCTAAGCTGCGTGACACATGCCTGCTCATCTGCTTGATAATCCCCAGCTGAGCCGCGAGACACCTGCCTGCTCATTTGCTTGATAATCGCCAGCTGAGCCACGCGACACCTGCCTGTTCATCTACTTGATAATCACCAGCTGAGCCACGCGACACCTGCCTGCTCATCTTTTTGATAATCGACAGGTGAGCCGCGCGACACCTGCCTGCTCATCTTTTTGATAATGGCCAGCTGAGTCACGTGACACCTGCCTGCTCATCTGCTTGATATACGTGAGCTGAGCCTCGCGACACCTGCCTGCTCATCTGCTTGATAATCGACAGCTGAGGCGCGCGACACCTGCCTGTTCATCTGCTTGACTGTGGCCACCTGAGCCGCGTGACACTTGCCTGCTCATCTGCTTGATAATCGACAGCTGAGCCGCGCGACACCTGCCTGCTCATCTGCTTGATAATCGCCAGCTGAGCCGCGCGACACCTGCCTGTTCATCTGCTTGACTGTGGCCAGCTGAGCCCCGGTACACCTGCCTGTTCATTTGCTTGATAATCGAAAACTGAACCGCGCGACACCTGCTTGCTCATCTGCTTGATATACGCCAGCTGAGCCGCGTGACACCTTCCTGCTCATCTGCTTGATAATCGACAGCTGAGCCGCGTGACACCTGCCTGCTCATCTGCTTGATAATCGCCATCTCAGCCGTGCGACACCTGCCTGCTCTTCTGCTTGATAATTGCCAACTGAGCCGCGAGACACCTGCCTGCTCATCTGCTTGTTAATCCACAGCTGAACCCCGCGACACCTGCCTGCTCATCTGCTTGGTAATCGCCAGCTGAGCCGCGCGACACCTGCCTGCTCATCTGCTTGATAATTGACAGCTGAGCCATGCGACACCTGCCTGCTCATCTGCTTGATAATCGCCAGCTGAGCCGCATGACACCTGCCTGTTCATCTGCTTGACTGTCGCCAGCTGACCCCCGGTACACCTGCCTGTTCATCTGCTTGATAATCGAAAGCTGAGCCGCGCGACACCTGCCTGCTCATCTGCTTGATAATCGCCAGCTGAGCCGCGTGACACCTGCCTGCTCATCTGCTTGATAATCGACAGCTGAGCCGCGTGACACCTGCCTGTTCATCTGCTTGATAATCGCCATCTCAGCCGCGTTCATCGACACCTGCCTGCTCATCTGCTTGATAATTGCCAGCTGAGCCACGCGACACCTGCCTGCTCATCTGCTTGATAATCGCCAGCTGAGCCCGCGACACCTGCCTGCTCATCTGCTTGATAATCGCCAGCTGAGCCGCGCGACACCTGCCTGCTCATCTGCTTGATAATTGACAGCTGAGCCGCGCGACACCTGCCTGCTCATCTGCTTGATAATCGCCAGCTGAGCCGCGCGACACCTGCCTGTTCATCTGCTTGATAATGGCCAGCTGAGCCGCGTGACACCTGCCTGCTCATCTGCTTGATAATCGCCAGCTGAGCCGCGCGACACCTGCCTGTTCATCTGCTTGATAATCGCCAGCTGAGCCGCGCGACACCTGCCTGTTCATCTGCTTGATAATCGCCAGCTGAGCCGCGTGACACCTGCCTGCTCATCTGCTTGATAATCGCCAGCTGAGCCGCGCGACACCTGCCTGCTCATCTGCTTGATAATCGCCAGCTGAGCCGCGCGACACCTGCCTGCTCATCTGCTTGATAATCGCCAGCTGAGCCCCGCGACACCTGCCTGCTCATCTGCTTGATAATCGCCAGCTGAGCCGCGCGACACCTGCCTGCTCATCTGCTTGATAATCGCCAGCTGAGCCGCGCGACACCTGCCTGCTCATCTGCTTGATAATCCCAGCAGCAGAGCCGCGCGACACCTGCCTGCTCATCTGCTTGATAATCGCCAGCTGAGCCGCGTGACACCTGCCTGCTCATCTGCTTGATAATCGCCAGCTGAGCCGCGCGACACCTGCCTGCTCATCTGCTTGATAATCGCCAGCTGAGCACGCGCCGACACCTGCCTGTTCATCTGCTTGATAATCGCCAGCTGAGCCGCGTGACACCTGCCTGCTCATCTGCTTGATAATCGCCAGCTGAGCCGCGCGACACCTGCCTGCTCATCTGCTTGATAATCGCCAGCTGAGCCGCGCGACACCTGCCTGCTCATCTGCTTGATAATCGCCAGCTGAGCCGCGACACCTGCCTGCTCATCTGCTTGATAATCGCCAGCTGAGCCCGCGCGACACCTGCCTGCTCATCTCTTTGATAATCGCCAGCTGAGCCGCGCGACACCTGCCTGCTCATCTGCTTGATAATCGCCAGCTGAGCCGCGTGACACCTGCCTGCTCATCTGCTTGATAATCGCCAGCTGAGCCACCTGCGACACCTGCCTGCTCATCTGCTTGATAATCGCCAGCTGAGCTGCGCGACACCTGCCTGCTCATCTGCTGCTTGATAATCGCCAGCTGAGCCGCGCGTGACACCTGCCTGCTCATCTGCTTGATATCGCCAGCGCCAGCTGAGCTGCGTGACACCTGCCTGCTCATCTGCTTGATAATCGCCAGCTGAGCCGCGACCTGCCTGCCTGATAATCATCTGCTTGCCTGATAATCGCCAGCCAGCTGAGCCGCGCGACACCTGCCTGCTCATCTGCTTGATAATCGCCAGCTGAGCCGCCGCGCGACACCTGCCTGCTCATCTGCTTGATAATCGCCAGCTGAGCCGCGCGACACCTGCCTGCTCATCTGCTTGATAATCGCCAGCTGAGCCGCGTGACACCTGCCTGCTCATCTGCTTGATAATCGCCAGCTGAGCCGCGCGACACCTGCCTGCTCATCTGCTTGATAATCGCCAGCTGAGCCGCGCGGCGACACCTGCCTGCTCATCTGCTTGATAATCGCCAGCTGAGCCGCGCGACACCTGCCTGCTCATCTGCTTGATAATCGCCAGCTGAGCCGCGCGACACCTGCCTGCTCATCTTTTTGATAATCGACAGCTGAGCCGCGCGACACCTGCCTGCTCATCTTTTTGATAATCGCCAGCTGAGCCGCGTGACACCTGCCTGCTCATCTGCTTGATAATCGCCAGCTGAGCCGCGCGACACCTGCCTGCTCATCTGCTTGATAATCGCCAGCTGAGCCGCGACACCTGCCTGCTCATCTGCTTGATAATCGCCAGCTGAGCCGCGCGACACCTGCCTGCTCATCTGCTTGATAATCGACAGCTGAGCCGCGCGACACCTGCCTGCTCATCTGCTTGATAATCGCCAGCTGAGCCGCGCGACACCTGCCTGTTCATCTGCTTGACTGTGGCCAGCTGAGCCCCGCGACACCTGCCTGTTCATCTGCTTGATAATCGCCAGCTGAGCCGCGCGACACCTGCCTGCTCATCTGCTTGATAATCGCCAGCTGAGCCGCGCGACACCTGCCTGCTCATCTGCTTGATAATCGCCAGCTGAGCGCGTGACACCTGCCTGCTCATCTGCTTGATAATCGCCAGCTGAGCCGCGACGACACCTGCCTGCTCATCTGCTTGATAATCGCCAGCTGAGCCCGCGCGACACCTGCCTGCTCATCTGCTTGATAATCGCCAGCTGAGCCGCGCGACACCTGCCTGCTCATCTGCTTGATAATCGCCAGCTGAGCCGCGCGACACCTGCCTGCTCATCTGCTTGATAATCGCCAGCTGAGCGCGTGACACCTGCCTGTTCATCATGCTTGATAATCAGCCAGCTGAGCCGCCTGACACCTGCCTGTTCATCTGCTTGATAATCGCCAGCTGAGCCGCGCGACACCTGCCTGTTCATCTGCTTGATAATCGCCAGCTGAGCCGCGCGACACCTGCCTGCTCATCTGCTTGATAATCGCCAGCTGAGCCGCGCGACACCTGCCTGCTCATCTGCTTGATAATCGCCAGCTGAGCCGCGACACCTGCCGACACCTGCCTGTTCATCTGCTTGATAATGCCTGCTCGCCAGCTGAGCCGCGCGACACCTGCCTGCTCATCTGCTTGATAATCGCCAGCTGAGCCGCGCGACACCTGCCTGCTCATCTGCTTGATAATCGCCAGCTGATGACACCTGCCTGCTCATCTGCTTGACACCAGCCTGCCCGCTGACACCTGCCTGCTCATCTGCTTGATAATCGCCAGCTGAGCCGCGCGACACCTGCCTGCTCATCTGCTTGATAATCGCCAGCTGAGCCGCGCGACACCTGCCTGCTCATCTGCTTGATAATCGCCAGCTGAGCCGCGCGACACCTGCCTGCTCATCTGCTTGATAATCGCCAGCTGAGCCGCGACACCTGCCTGCTCATCTGCTTGATAATCGCCAGCTGAGCCGCGCGACACCTGCCTGTTCATCTGCTTGATAATCGCCAGCTGAGCCGCGCGACACCTGCCTGCTCATCTGCTTGATAATCGCCAGCTGAGCCGCGCGACACCTGCCTGCTCATCTGCTTGATAATCGCCAGCTGAGAAACGCGACACCTGCCTGCTCATCTGCTTGATAATCGCCAGCTGAGCCGCGCGACACCTGCCTGCTCATCTGCTTGATAATCGCCAGCTGAGCGCGCCTGACACCTGCCTGCTCATCTGCTTGATAATCGCCAGCTGAGCCGCGCGACACCTGCCTGCTCATCTGCTTGATAATCGCCAGCTGAGCCGCGCGACACCTGCCTGCTCATCTGCTTGATAATCGCCAGCTGAGCCGCGCGACACCTGCCTGCTCATCTGCTTGATAATCGCCAGCTGAGCCCCGCGACACCTGCCTGTTCATCTGCTTGATAATCGCCAGCTGAGCCGCGCGACACCTGCCTGCTCATCTGCTTGATAATCGCCAGCTGAGCTGCGCGACACCTGCCTGCTCATCTGCTTGATAATCGCCAGCTGAGCCGCGCGACACCTGCCTGCTCATCTGCTTGATAATCGCCAGCTGAGCCGCGCGACACCTGCCTGCTCATCTGCTTGATAATCGCCAGCTGAGCCGCGCGACACCTGCCTGCTCATCTGCTTGATAATCGCCAGCTGAGCCGCGCGACACCTGCCTGCTCATCTGCTTGATAATCGCCAGCTGAGCCGCGCGACACCTGCCTGCTCATCTGCTTGATAATCGCCAGCTGAGCCGCGCTGACACCTGCCTGCTCATCTGCTTGATAATCGACAGCTGAGCCGCGCGACACCTGCCTGCTCATCTGCTTGATAATCGCCAGCTGAGCCGCGCGACACCTGCCTGCTCATCTGCTTGATAATCGCCAGCTGAGCCGCGCGACACCTGCCTGCTCATCTGCTTGATGTGGCCAGCTGAGCCGCGTGACACCTGCCTGCTCATCTGCTTGATAATCGCCAGCTGAGCCGCGTGACACCTGCCTGCTCATCTGCTTGATAATCCCCAGCTGAGCCCGCGACACCTGCCTGCTCATCTGCTTGATAATCGCCAGCTGAGCCGCGCGACACCTGCCTGCTCATCTGCTTGATAATCGCCAGCTGAGAGCCGCGCGACACCTGCCTGCTCATCTGTTTGATAATCGCCAGCTGAGCCGCGCGACACCTGCCTGCTCATCTGCTTGATAATCGCCAGCTGAGCTGCGCGACACCTGCCTGCTCATCTGCTTGATAATCGCCAGCTGAGCCGCGCGACACCTGCCTGCCTGCTCATCTGCTTGATAATCGCCAGCTCAGCTGAGCCGCGCGACACCTGCCTGCTCATCTGCTTGATAATCGCCAGCTGAGCCGCGCGACACCTGCCTGCTCATCTTTGATAATGTCAGCCAGCTGAGCCGCTGTGACACCTGCCTGTTCATCTGCTTGATAATCGCCAGCTGAGCCGCGGGACACCTGCCTGCTCATCTGCTTGATAATCGCCAGCTGAGCCGCGCGACACCTGCCTGCTCATCTGCTTGATAATCGCCAGCTGAGCCGCGTGACACCTGCCTGCATCATCTGCTTGATAATCGCCAGCTGAGCCGCGTGACACCTGCCTGTTCATCTGCTTGATAATCGCCAGCTGAGAGCGCGCGACACCTGCCTGCTCATCTGCTTGATAATCGCCAGCTGAGCCGCGTGACACCTGCCTGCTCATCTGCTTGATAATCGCCAGCTGAGCCGCGTGACACCTGCCTGCTCATCTGCTTGATAATCGCCAGCTGAGCCCGCGACACCTGCCTGTTCATCTGCTTGATAATGGCCAGCTGAGCCGCGTGACACCTGCCTGCTCATCTGCTTGATAATCGCCAGCTGAGCCGCGCGACACCTGCCTGCTCATCTGCTTGATAATCGCCAGCTGAGCCGCGCGACACCTGCCTGCTCATCTGCTTGACTGTGGCCAGCTGAGCCACGTGACACCTGCCTGCTCATCTGCTTGATAATCGCCAGCTGAGCCGCGCGACACCTGCCTGCTCATCTGCTTGATAATCGCCAGCTGAGCCGCGCGACACCTGCCTGCTCATCTGCTTGATTGTCGCCAGCTGAGCCGCACGACACCTGCCTGCTCATCTGCTTGATAATCGCCAGCTGAGCTGAGCCGCGCGACACCTGCCTGCTCATCTATTTGATAATCTCCAGCTGAGCCGCGCGAGACCTGCCTGCTCATCTGCTTGATAATCGCCAGCTGAGCCGCGGGACACCTGCCTGCTCATCTGCTTGATAATCGCCAGCTGAGCCGCGCGACACCTGCCTGTTCATCTGCTTGATAATCGCCAGCTGAGCCGCGCGACACCTGCCTGCTCATCTGCTTGATAATCGCCAGCTGAGCCGCGCGACACCTGCCTGCTCATCTGCTTGATAATCGCCAGCTGAGCCGCGCGACACCTGCCTGTTCATCTGCTTGATAATCGCCAGCTGAGCCCGCGACACCTGCCTGCTCATCTGCTTGATAATCGCCAGCTGAGCCGCGCGACACCTGCCTGCTCATCTGCTTGATAATCGCCAGCTGAGCCACGCGACACCTGCCTGCTCATCTGCTTGATAATCGCCAGCTGAGCCGCGCGACACCTGCCTGTTCATCTGCTTGATAATCGCCAGCTGAGCCGCGTGACACCTGCCTGCTCATCTGCTTGATAATCGCCAGCTGAGCCGCGCGACACCTGCCTGCTCATCTGCTTGATAATCGCCAGCTGAGCCGCGCGACACCTGCCTGCTCATCTGCTTGACTGTGGCCAGCTGAGCGCGCGACACCTGCCTGCTCATCTGCTTGATAATCGCCAGCTGAGCCGCGCGACACCTGCCTGTTCATCTGCTTGATTGTCGCCAGCTGAGCCGCGCGACACCTGCCTGTTCATCTGCTTGATAATCGCCAGCTGAGCCGCGCGACACCTGCCTGCTCATCTGCTTGATAATCGCCAGCTGAGCCCACCTGACACCTGCCTGCTCATCTGCTTGATAATCGCCAGCTGAGCCGCGCGACACCTGCCTGCTCATCTGCTTGATAATCGCCAGCTGAGCCGATAATCGACGCGACACCTGCCTGCTCATCTGCTTGATAATCGCCAGCTGAGCCGCGCGACACCTGCCTGCTCATCTGCTTGATAATCGCCAGCTGAGCCGCGCGACACCTGCCTGCTCATCTGCTTGATAATTGCCAGCTGAGCCGCGCGACACCTGCCTGCTCATCTGCTTGATAATCGCCAGCTGAGCCCCGCGACACCTGCCTGTTCATCTGCTTGATAATCGCCAGCTGAGCCCGCGCGACACCTGCCTGCTCATCTGCTTGATAATCGACAGCTGAGCCGCGCGACACTGCCTGCCTGCTCATCTGCTTGATAATGCCAGCTGAGCTGAGCCGCGCGACACCTGCCTGCTCATCTGCTTGATAATCGCCAGCTGAGCCGCGCGACACCTGCCTGCTCATCTGCTTGATAATCGCCAGCTGAGCCGCGCGACACCTGCCTGTTCATCTGCTTGATAATCGCCAGCTGAGCCCGCGCGACACCTGCCTGTTCATCTGCTTGATAATCGCCAGCTGAGCCGCGCGACACCTGCCTGCTCATCTGCTTGATAATCGCCAGCTGAGCCGCGCGACACCTGCCTGCTCATCTGCTTGATAATCGCCAGCTGAGCCGCGCGACACCTGCCTGCTCATCTGCTTGATAATCGCCAGCTGAGCCGCGCGACACCTGCCTGCTCATCTGCTTGATAATCGCCAGCTGAGCCGCGTGACACCTGCCTGTTCATCTGCTTGATAATCGCCAGCTGAGCCGCGCGACACCTGCCTGCTCATCTGCTTGATAATCGCCAGCTGAGCCGCGCGACACCTGCCTGCTCATCTGCTTGATAATCGCCAGCTGAGCCGCGCGACACCTGCCTGCTCATCTGCTTGATAATCGCCAGCTGAGCCGCGCGACACCTGCCTGTTCATCTGCTTGACTGTGGCCAGCTGAGCCGCGTGACACCTGCCTGCTCATCTGCTTGATAATCCCCAGCTGAGCCGCGCGACACCTGCCTGCTCATCTGCTTGATAATCCCCAGCTGAGCCGCGCGACACCTGCCTGCTCATCTGCTTGATAATCGCCAGCTGAGCCCGCGCGACACCTGCCTGCTCATCTGCTTGATAATCGCCAGCTGAGCCACGTGACACCTGCCTGCTCATCTTTTTGATAATCGCCAGCTGAGCCGCGCGACACCTGCCTGCTCATCTTTTGATAATCGCCAGCTGAGCCGCCGTGACACCTGCCTGCTCATCTGCTTGATAATCGCCAGCTGAGCCAGCGCGACACCTGCCTGTTCATCTGCTTGATAATCGCCAGCTGAGCCCCGCGACACCTGCCTGCTCATCTGCTTGATAATCGCCAGCTGAGCCGCGTGACACCTGCCTGCTCATCTGCTTGATAATCGCCAGCTGAGCTGCGGCGACACCTGCCTGCTCATCTGCTTGATAATCGCCAGCTGAGCCGCGCGACACCTGCCTGCTCATCTGCTTGATAATCGCCAGCTGAGCCCGTGACACCTGCCTGCTCATCTGCTTGATAATCGCCAGCTGAGCTGCGCGACACCTGCCTGCTCATCTGCTTGATAATCGCCAGCTGAGCCGCGCGACACCTGCCTGCTCATCTGCTTGATAATCGCCAGCTGAGCCGCGCGACACCTGCCTGCTCATCTGCTTGATAATCGCCAGCTGAGCCGCGCGCGACACCTGCCTGCTCATCTGCTTGATAATCGCCAGCTGAGCCGCGCGACACCTGCCTGCTCATCTGCTTGATAATCGACAGCTGAGCCGCGCGACACCTGCCTGCTCATCTGCTTGATAATCGCCAGCTGAGCCCGCGACACCTGCCTGCTCATCTGCTTGATAATCGCCAGCTGAGCCGCGCGACACCTGCCTGCTCATCTTTTTGATAATCGACAGCTGAGCGCGCGACACCTGCCTGCTCATCTGCTTGATAATCGCCAGCTGAGCTGCGCGACACCTGCCTGCTCATCTGCTTGATAATCGCCAGCTGAGCTGCGCGACACCTGCCTGCTCATCTGCTTGATAATCGCCAGCTGAGTGACACCTGCCTGTTCCTTGATAATTGCAGCTGAGCCGCGCGACACCTGCCTGCTCATCTGCTTGATAATCGCCAGCTGAGCCGCGTGACACCTGCCTGCTCATCTGCTTGATAATCGCCAGCTGAGCTGCGTGACACCTGCCTGCTCATCTGCTTGATAATCGCCAGCTGAGCCGCGCGACACCTGCCTGCTCATCTGCTTGATAATCGCCAGCTGAGCCGCGTGACACCTGCCTGCTCATCTGCTTGATAATCGCCAGCTGAGCCGGCGCGACACCTGCCTGCTCATCTGCTTGATAATCGCCAGCTGAGCCGCGCGACACCTGCCTGCTCATCTGCTTGATAATCGCCAGCTGAGTCACGTGACACCTGCCTGCTCATCTGCTTGATAATCGCCAGCTGAGCCACGCGACACCTGCCTGCTCATCTGCTTGATAATCGACAGCTGAGTCCGCGCGACACCTGCCTGCTCATCTGCTTGATAATCGACAGCTGAGCCACGCGACACCTGCCTGCTCATCTGCTTGATAATCGCCAGCTGAGCCCGCGCGACACCTGCCTGTTCATCTGCTTGACTGTGGCTTGATAATCGCCAGCTGAGCCGCGCGACACCTGCCTGCTCATCTGCTTGATAATCGCCAGCTGAGCCGCGCGACACCTGCCTGCTCATCTGCTTGATAATCGCCAGCTGAGCCGCGTGACACCTGCCTGCTCATCTGCTTGATAATCGCCAGCTGAGCCGCGTGACACCTGCCTGCTCATCTGCTTGATAATCGCCAGCTGAGCCGCGCGACACCTGCCTGCTCATCTGCTTGATAATCGCCAGCTGAGCCGCCGACACCTGCCTGCTCATCTGCTTGATAATCGCCAGCTGAGCCGCGCGACACCTGCCTGCTCATCTGCTTGATAATCGACAGCTGAGCCGCGCGACACCTGCCTGCTCATCTGCTTGATAATTGCT
>NW_027220133.1:0-22312 GCF_027580195.1 Bos mutus
TGACAATTGCCAGCTGTGCTGTGTAATTCCTGCCTGCTCAGCTGCTTGATTATTGCCAGCTGAGCAGCATGATTCCTCACACCTGAGTTCCATGATTGTGCCTGCTGACTGTTTGATTCGTGCCTACTCAGCTCTTTGTTTATTGCCTCCAGAGGCACATGATCAGTGTATGATAGCAAACATGATCAGCGCATGATCAGTCACATGATCAGCGCCATTAAGTCACGTGATCACTACATGATAGTCATGTGATCAGTCCATGCTCAGTCACGGTATCATTGCATGATCAGCACGTGATCAGTGCATGATAGCCACGTGATCAGTGCATGATCCGTCACCTGATGGGTGTATGACCAGTCACGTGATCGGTGCATGGTAGGCAGGTGATCATTGCATTTTCAGCCACGTGAGTAGTGCATGATAGCCACGTGATCAGTGCATGATCCTTCACCTGATGGGTGTATGACCAGTCACGTGACCGGTACATGGTAGCTACATGATCATTGCATGATCAGCCACGTGAGTAGTGCATTATAGCCACGTGATCAGTGCATGATCAGTCACGTGATCAGTGCATGATCAATTACGTGATCAGTGCATGATCAGTCACGTGACCAGTACATTTTAGCCACGTGGTCATTGCAGGATCAGCCATGTGAGCACTGCATGATAGACACGTGATCAGTGCATGATCAGCACGTGAGCAGTGTATGATCATCCACGTGATCAGTGCATGATCAGACATGTGAACAGTGTATAATCAGCCACATGATCAGTGAATGATAGCCACGTGATCAGTGCATGATGAGTCACGTGATCAGTGCATGATCAGCCACGTGATCATTGCATGATCAGTCACGTGATCAGTGCATGATCAGTTACGTGATCATTGCATGATCAGTCACGTGACCAGTACATTTTAGCCACGTGATCATTGCAGGATCAGCCACGTGAGCAGTGCATGATAGACACGTGATCAGTGCATGATCAGCTCACGTGAGCAGTGATCAGTGCATCCATGTGATCAGTGCATGATCAGACATGTGAACAGTGTATGATCAGCCACATGATCAGTGAATTATCAGCCACGTGATCAGTGCATGATGAGCCACGTGATCAGTGCAGGATCAGTTCACGTGATCAGTGTATGATCAGTCACGTGATCAGTACATGGTTGTTCACGTGATCATTGCATGATCACCACGTGAGCAGTGCATGATAGCCACGTGATCAGTGCATGATCAGTCACGTGATCAGTGCATGATCAGTCACGTGATCAGTGCATGATCATTTACGTGATCTGTGCATGATGAGTCACGTGATCAGTATATGGTAGCTCTGTGATCATTGCATGACCAGCCACGTGAGCAGTGCATGATAACCACCTGATGTGTGCATGATCATTGCCATGTGAGCAGAGCATGATCAGCCACGTGATCAGTGCATGAGTGCCATGTGATCAGTCAGTGCATGTTCATTCACGTGACAGGTGTGTGATCAGCCACGTGAACAGTGCATGATAGCGTGATCAGTGCATGATCAGCCACGTGATCAGTGATCATTTACGTGAGCAGTGCATGATCAGCCACGTGATCAGTGCATGGTCAGCCACGTGAACAGTGTATGATCAGCCACGTGATCAGTGCATGATATCCACGTGATCAGTGCATGATCAATCACGTGATCAGTGTATGATCAGCCACGTGAACAGTGCATGCTCAGTCACGTGATCAGGGCCTGCTGAGCTGGGTGATTACTGTCTGCTCATCTGCTTGACAATTGCCAGCTGAGCTGCACGATTCCTGCCTGTCATCTGCTTGACAATTGCCAGCTGTGCTGCGTAATTCCTGCCTGCTCAGCTGCTTGATTATTGCCAGCTGAGCAGCATGATTCCTCACAGCTGAGTTCCATGATTAGTGCCTGCTGACTGTTTGATTCGTGCCTACTCAGCTCTTTGTTTATTGCCTCCAGAGGCACATGATCAGTGTATGATAGCAAACATGATCAGCGCATGATCAGTCACATGATCAGCGCCATTAAGTCACGTGATCACTACATGATAGTCATGTGATCAGTCCATGCTCAGTCACGGTATCAGTGCATGATCAGCCACGTGATCAGTGCATGATAGCCACGTGATCAGTGCATGATCAGTCACGTGATCAGTGCATGATCAGTCACGTGATCAGTGTATGATCATCCACGTGATCAGTGCATGATCAGTCACGTGATCTGTGCATGACCAGGCGCGTGATCAGTGCATGATCAGCCACGTGATCAGTGCATGATCAGCCGTGATCAGTGATCAGGTGCATGATAGTCACGTGATCAGTGCATGATGAGTCCCGTGATGAGTGCATGATCAGCCACGTGATCAGTGCATGGTAGCCACGTGATCAGTGCATGATCAGTCACGGGAAGAGTGCATGATCAGCCACGTGATCAGTGTATGATCAGCCACGTGATCAGTGCATGATCAATTACGTGAGCAGTGTATGATCAGCCACGTGATCAGTGCATGGTCAGACACGTGAACAGTGTATGATCAGCCACGTGATCAGTGCATGATATCCAAGTGATCAGTGCATGATCAATCACGTGAGCAGTGTATGATCAGCCACGTGAAAAGTGCATGCTCAGTCACGTGATCAGGGCCTGCTGAGCTGCGTGATTACTGTCTGCTCATCTGCTTGACAATAGCCAGCTGAGCTGCGTGATTCCTGCCTGTCATCTGCTTGACAATTGCCAGCTGTGCTGGGTAATTCCTGCCTGCTCAGCTGCTTGATTATTGCCAGCTGAGCAGCATGATTCCTCACAGATGAGTTCCATGACTATTGCCTGCTGACTGTTTGATTCGTGCCTACTCAGCTCTCTGTTTTTGCTTCCAGAGGCACATGATCAGTGTATGATAGCAAACATGATCAGTGCATGATCAGTCACATGATCAGCGCCATTAAGTCACGTGATCACTACATGATAGTCATGTGATCAGTCCATAATCAGTCACGGTATCAGTGCATGATCAGCCACGTGATCAGTGCATGATAGCCACGTGATCAGTGCATGATAGCCACGTGATCAGTGCATGATAGCCACGTGATCATTGCATGATAGCCACGTGTTCAGTTCATGATTAGTCACGTGATCTGTGCATGACCAGGCAGGTGATCAGTGCATGATAGCCACGTGATCAGTGCATGATCAGTCACCTGATGGGTGTATGATCAGTCACGTGAACGCTACATGGTAGCTACATGATCATTGCATGATCAGCCCGTGAGTAGTGCATGATAGCCACGTGATCAGTGCATGATCAGACACGTGATCAGTGCATGATCATTTACGTGATCAGTGCATGATCAGTCACGTGACCAGTACGTGGTAGTTATGTGATCATTCCGCGTGATCAGTGCATGATCAGCCACGTGAGCAGTGCATGATCAGCCACGTGATGTGTGCATGATCAGTCACGTGATCAGTGTATGATCAGCCACGTGATCAGTGGGTGATGAGCCACGTGATCAGTGCAGGATCATTACGTGATCAGTGCATGATCAGTCACGTGATCAGTACATGATCAGTTGCACGTGATCATTGCATGATCAGCCACGTGATCAGTGCATTATAGCCACGTGATCAGTGCATGATCAGTCACGTGATCAGTGCACGATCAGTCACGTGATCAGTGCATGATCATTCACGTGATCAGTGCATGATCATTCACGTGACAGGTACATGGTTGCTCACGTGATCATTGCATGATCAGCCACGTGAGCAGTGCATGATAGCCACGTGATCAGTGCATGATCAGTCACGTGATCAGTGCGTGATCAGTCACGTGATCAGTGCATGATCAGCCACGTGATCTGTGCATGATCAGTCACGTGATCAGTCCCATGTGTCAGTTATGTGATCATTCACGTGATCCATGATCAGCCACGTGAGCAGTGCATGATAGCCACGTGATCAGTGCATGATCAGCCACGTGAGCAGTGTATGATCAGCCACGTGATCAGTGCATGGTCAGACACGTGAACAGTGTATGATCAGCCACGTGATCAGTGCATGATATCCGTGATCAGTGCATGATCAATCACGTGATCAGTGTATGATCAGCCACGTGAACAGTGCATGCTCAGTCACGTGATCAGGGCCTGCTGAGCTGCGTGGTCACTGTCTGCTCATCTGCTTGACAATTGCCAGCTGAGCTGCACGATTCCTGCCTGTCATCTGCTTGACAATTGCCAGCTGTGCTGTGTAATTCCTGCCTGCTCAGCTGCTTGATTATTGCCAGCTGAGCAGTGCATGATTTCTCAGAGTGAGTTCCAGTGATTATAGCCTGCTGACTGTTTGAATCTTGCCTACTCAGCTCTTTGTTCAGTGCCTCCAGAGGCACATGATCAGTGCATGACAGCAAACGTGATCAGTGCATGATCAGTCACGTGATCAATGCATGATAAGCCACGTGATCATCAGTGTGATCAGTCATGATCAGTCGTGATCAGTGCATGATCAGTCATGTGACCAGTGCATGATCAGCCACGTGATCATTGCATGATCAGCCACGTGATCAGTGCATGATAGCCAGGTGATCAGTGCATGATCAGTCACGTGATCAGTGCATGATCAGCCACGTGATCAGTGCATGATCAGCCACGCGTGATCAGTGCATGATCAGCCACGTGATCAGTGCATGATCAGTCACGTGATCAGTACATGATCAGCCACGTGATCATTGCATGATCAGCCACGTGATCAGTGCATGATCAGCCACGTGATCAGTGCGTGATGATAGCCACGTGATCAGTGCATGATCAGTCACGTGATCAGTGTGTGATCAGCCACGTGATCAGTGCATGATATCCACGTGATCGTGTCAGTGCATGATCAGACAGGTGATCAGTGCATGATTATCAGTGCGTGATCTGTGCATGATCAGTCAGTCGTGATCGTGCATGATCATCCACGTGATCAGTGCGTGATGAGCCACGTGATCAGTGCAGGATCAGCAATTACGTGATCAGTGCATGATCAGTGTCACGTGATCTGTGCATGACCAGGCACGTGATCAGTGTATGATCAGCCACGTGATCAGTGCATGATCAGCCACGTGATCAGTGCATGATCAGTCACGCGTGATCAGTGCATGATCATCACGTGATCAGGGCATGTGGTGTCATGTGATCAGTGCATGATAGCGTGCGTGATCATTGCATGATCAGCCACGTGATCAGTGCATGATAGCCACGTGATCAGTGCATGATAGCCACGTGATCAGTGCATGACCAGTCACGTGATATGTGTGTGTTCAGCCACGTGATCAGTGCATGATAGCCACGTGATCAGTGCACGATCAGTTACGTGAGCAGTGTATGATCAGCCAGGTGATCAGTGCATGGTCAGAGTGCGTGATCAGTGTATGATCAGCCACGTGATCAGTGCATGATATCCTAGTGATCAGTGCATGATCAATCACGTGATCAGTGTATGATCAGCCACGTGAACAGTGCATGCTCAGTCACGTGATCAGGGCCTGATGAGCTGTGTGATTACTGTCTGCTCATCTGCTTGACAATTGCCAGCTGAGCTGCACGATTCCTGCCTGTCATCTGCTTGACAATTGCCAGCTGTGCTGTGTAATTCCTGCCTGCTCAGCTGCTTGATTATTGCCAGCTGAGCAGCATGATTCCTCACACCTGAGTTCCATGATTATTGCCTGCTGACTGTTTGATTCGTGCCTACTCAGCTCTTTGTTTATTGCCTCCAGAGGCACATGATCAGTGTATGATAGCAAACATGATCAGCGCATGATCAGTCACATGATCAGCGCCATTAAGTCACGTGATCACTGCATGATAGTCACGTGATCAGTCCATGCTCAGTCACGTGATCAGTGCATGATCATCACGTGATCATGATCAGCCACGTGATCAGTGCATGATAGCCACGTGATCAGTGCATGATCCGTCACGTGATGGGTGTATGACCAGTCACGTGATCGGTGCATGGTAGCTACGTGATCAGTGCATGATCAGCCACGTGAGTCAGTGCATGATAGCCACGTGATCAGTGCATGATCAGTCACCTGATGGGTGCATGATCAGTCACGTGACCGGTACATGATAGCTACATGATAATTGCATGATCAGCCACGTGAGTAGTTCATGATAGCCACTTGATCAGTGCATGATAGCCACGTGATCAGTGCATGATCAGCCACGTGATCATTGCATGATCAGTCACGTGATCAGTACATTTTAGCTGCACGTGGTCATTGCAGGATCAGCCATGTGAGCACTGCATGATCAGACACGTGATCAGTGCATGATCAGCCACGTGATCAGTGCATGATCATCCACGTGATCAGTGCATGATCAGACGTGATCAGTGTATAATCAGCCACGTGATCAGTGAATTATAGCCACGTGATCAGTGCATGATGAGCCACGTGATCAGTGCATGATCAGTCACGTGATCAGTGCATGATCAGTCACGTGACCCAGTACATGGTTGTTACGTGATCATTGCATGATCACCACGTGAGCAGTGCATGATAGCCACGTGATCAGTGTGATCGTGATGTGCATGATCAGTCACGTGATCAGTACATGATCAGTCACGTGATCAGTGCATGATCATTCACGTGATCTGTGCATGATGAGTCACGTGATCAGTATATGGTAGCCACGTGATCATTGCATGACCAGCAGCCGTGAGCAGTGCATGATAGCCACGTGATGTGTGCATGATCAGTTATGTGAGCAGTGATCAGTGATCAGCCACGTGATCAGTGCATGAGAGCCACGTGATCAGTGCATGATCAGTCACGTGATATGTGTGTGATCAGCCACGTGATCAGTGCATGATAGCCACGTGATCAGTGCATGATCAGTTACGTGAGCAGTGTATGATCAGCCACGTGATCAGTGCATGGTCAGACACGTGAACAGTGTATGATCAGCCACGTGATCAGTGCATGATATCCAAGTGATCAGTGCATGATCAATCACGTGATCAGTGTATGATCAGCCACGTGAACAGTGCATGCTCAGTCACGTGATCAGGGCCTGTGAGCTGAGCTGCGTGATTACTGTCTGCTCATCTGCTTGACAATTGCCAGCTGAGCTGCACGATTCCTGCCTGTCATCTGCTTGACAATTGCCAGCTGTGCTGCGTAATTCCTGCCTGCTCAGCTGCTTGATTATTGCCAGCTGAGCAGCATGATTCCTCACACCTGAGTTCCATGATTGTGCCTGCTGACTGTTTGATTCGTGCCTACTCAGCTCTTTGTTTATTGCCTCCAGAGGCACATGATCAGTGTATGATAGCAAACATGATCAGCGCATGATCAGTCACATGATCAGCGCCATTAAGTCACGTGATCACTACATGATAGTCATGTGATCAGTCCATGCTCAGTCAGGGTATCAGTGCATGATCAGCCACGTGATCAGTGCATGATAGCCACGTGATCAGTGCATGATCAGCCACGTGATCAGTGCATGATCAGCCAGGTGATCAGTGCATGATAGCTCCGTGATCAGTTCATGATTAGTCACGTGATCTGTGCATGACCAGGCACGTGATCGGTGATCAGTGTGATGATCAGCCACGTGAACAGGGCATGATCAGCCACGTGATCAGTGCATGATCAGTCACATGATGGGTATATGATCAATCACGTGATCAGTACATGGTCAGCTACGTGATCATTGCATGATCAGGCACGTGAGTAGTGCATGATAGCCACGTGATCAGTGCATGATCAGTCACGTGATCAGTGCATGATCAGTCACGTGATCAGTGCATGACGAGGCATGTGATCAGTGCATGATCATCCACGTGATCAGTGCATGATCAGCCACGTGATCAGTGCATGATCAGTCACGTGATCAGTGCAGTTCGTGATCAGTCATGATCATCACGTGATCAGTGCATGACCAGGCACATGATCAGTGTATGACCATCCAATCACGTGATCAGTGCATGATCAGCCACGTGATCAGTGCATGATCAGTCACGTGATCAGTGCATGATCAGTCACGTGATCAGTGTATGAACATCCACGTGATCAGTGCATGATCAGTCATGGAATCCAGTGCATGATAGCGCGCGTGATCAGTGCATGATCAGTCCCGTGATCAGTGCATGATCAGCCAAGTGATCAGTGCATGATCAGCCACGTGATCAGTGCATGATGAGTGATCAGTGATGAGTGCGTGATCAGTGCATGATCAGTCACGTCATCAGTGCATGATCAGCCACGTGATCAGTGCATGATCAGCCACGTGATCAGTGCATGATCAGCCACCACGTGATCAGTGCATGATCAGCCACGTGATCAGTGCATGATCAGTCACGTGAGCAGTGCATGATCAGCCACGTGATCAGTGCATGGTCAGACACGTGAACAGTGTATGATCAGCCACGTGATCAGTGCATGATATCCGCGTGATCAGTGCATGATCAATCACGTGATCAGTGTATGATCAGCCACGTGATCAGTGTGCATGCGTCAGTCATGTTATCAGGGCCTGCTGAGCTGGGTGATTACTGTCTGCTCATCTGCTTGACAATTGCCAGCTGAGCTGCACGATTCCTGCCTGTCATCTGCTTGACAATTGCCAGCTGTGCTGTGTAATTCCTGCCTGCTCAGCTGCTTGATTATTGCCAGCTGAGCAGCATGATTCCTCACAGCTGAGTTCCATGATTATTGCCTGCTGACTGTTTGATTCGTGCCTACTCAGTTCTTTGTTTATTGCCTCCAGAGGCACATGATCAGTGTATGATAGCAAACATGATCAGCGCATGATCAGTCACATGATCAGCGCCATTAAGTCACGTGATCACTACATGATAGTCATGTGATCAGTCCATGCTCAGTCACGGTATCAGTGCATGATCAGCCAGGTGATCAGTGCATGATAGCCACGTGATCATTGCATGATAGCCACGTGATCAGTGCATGATCAGCCAGGTGATCAGTGCATGATAGCTACGTGATCAGTTCATGATTAGTCACGTGATCTGTGCATGACCAGGCAGGTGATCAGTGTATGATCAGCCACGTGAACAGTGCATGATAGCCACGTGATCAGTGCATGATCCGTCACCTGATGGGTGTGTATGACCAGTCACGTGAACGGTACATGGTAGCTACGTGATCATTGCATGATCAGCCACGTGAGTAGTGCATGATAGCCACGTGATCAGTGCATGATCAGTCACGTGATCAGTGCATGATCATACGTGATCAGTGCATGATCAGTGATGATCAGTGCAGTGCGTGTGATCAGTCATGATGAGCCACGTGATCAGTGCATGATCAGCCACGTGATCAGTGCATGATCAGCAGTGCGTGATGAGCCAGTGCATGATCAGCCACGTGATCAGTGCATGATCAGCCACGTGATCAGTGCATGATCAGCCACGTGATCAGTGCATGATCAGCCACGTGATCAGTGCATGATCAGTCACGTGATCAGTGCATGATCATCACGTGATCAGTGATCAGTGATCAGTGTGCATGATCAGTGCATGTCAGTCACGTGATCGGTACATGATCAGCCACGTGATCAGTGCATGATCAGCCACGTGAGCAGTGCATGATCAGCCACGTGATCAGTGCATGATCAGTCACGTGATCAGTGCATGATCAGCCACGTGATCAGTGCATGATCATTCCGCGTGATCTGTGCATGATCAGTCACGTGATCAGTATATGATCAGCCACGTGATCATTTGCATGATCAGCCACGTGATCAGTGCATGATAGCCACGTGATGTGTGCATGATCAGTTACGTGAGCAGTGCATGATCAGCCACGTGATCAGTGCATGGTCAGACACGTGAACAGTGCATGATCAGCCACGTGTTCAGTGCATGATATCCACGTGATCAGTGCATGATCAATCACGTGATCAGTGCATGATCAGCCACGTGAACAGTGCATGCTCAGTCACGTGATCAGGGCCTGCTGAGCAGCGTGCATGACTGTCTACTCATCAGTGCTTGACATTGCGTGATGAGTGCACGATTCCAGCCTGTCATCTGCTTGACAATTGCCAGCTGTGCTGTGCATGATTCCTGCCTGCTCAGCTGCATGATTATTGTGATCTGTGCATGATGATTTCGTGAGCTGAGTTCCATGATTATAGCCTGCTGACTGTGATCTTGCCTACTCAGCTCGTGATGTTCATGATTGCCTCCAGAGGCACGTGATCAGTGCATGACACCAAACATGATCAGTGCATGATCAGTCACGTGATCAGTGCATGATAAGCCACGTGATCAGTGCATGATCAGTCACGTGATCAGTGCATGATCAGTCATGTGACCAGTACATGGTCAGCTGCGTGATCATTGCATGATCAGCCACGTGATCAGTGCATGATCAGCCACGTGATCAGTGCATGATCAGCCACGTGATCAGTGCATGATCAGCCACGTGATCAGTGCATGATCAGTCACGTGATCAGTGCATGATCAGCCACGTGATCAGTGCATGATCCACGTGATCACGTGATCAGTGCATGATCAGTCACGTGATCAGTGCATGATAGTCAGGTGATCAGTGCATGATCAGCCACGTGATCAGTGCATGATCAGCCACGTGATCAGTGCATGATCAGCCATGTGATCAGTGCATGATCAGTCACGTGATCAGTGTGTGATCAGCCACGTGATCAGTGCATGATCAGCCACGTGATCAGTGCATGATAGGCCACGTGATCAGTGCATGATCAGCCACGTGATCAGTGCATGATCATCATCGTGCATGATGCGTGTGTGCATGATCAGCCGTGATCAGTGCGTGATCAGTGCGTGATCAGTGCGTGATCAGCACGTGATCAGTGCATGATCAGCCACGTGATCAGTGCATGATCAGCCACGTGATCAGTGCATGATCATTCACGTGATCAGTGTATGATCTGCCACGTGATCAGTGCATGATCACCCACGTGATCAGTGCATGATCAGTCACGTGATCAGTGCATGATCAGTCACGTGATCAGTGCATGATCAGCCACGTGATCAGTGCATGATCAGCCACGTGATCAGTGCATGATCAGCCACGTGATCAGTGCATGATCAGTCACGTGCATGATCAGGTGCATGATCAGCCACGTGATCAGTGTGCATGATCAGTCACGTGATCAGGGCCTGCTGAGCTGTGTGATTACTATCTGCTCATCTGCTTGACAATTGCCAGCTGAGCTGCACGCGATTCCTGCCTGTCATCTGTTTGACAATTGCCATCTGTGCTGTGTAATTCCTGCCTGCTCAGCTGCTTGATTGTGCCAGCTGAGCAGCATGATTCCTCACAGCTGAGTTCCGTGATTAGTGCCTGCTGACTGTTTGATTCAGTGCCTACTCAGCTCTTTGTTCATTGCCTCCAGAGGCACGTGATCAGTGTATGATAGCAAACATGATCAGCGCATGATCACGTCAGTGCATGATCAGCGCGTGATCAGTCACGTGATCACGTGATCAGTGCATGATCAGTCACGTGATCAGTCCATGCTCAGTCACGTGATCAGTGCATGATCAGCCACGATCAGATCAGTGCATGTGATCAGCCACGTGATCAGTGCATGATCAATCACGTGATCAGTGCATGATAGCCACGTGATCAGTGCATGATAGCCACGTGATCAGTGCATGATCAGCCAGGTGATCAGTGCATGATCAGCCACGTGATCAGTTCATGATTAGTCACGTGATCTGTGCATGACCAGGCAGGTGATCAGTGTATGATCAGCCACGTGAACAGTGCATGATAGCCACGTGATCAGTGCATGATCCGTCACCTGATGGGTGTATGATCAGTCACGTGATCAGTGCATGATAGCTACGTGATCATTGCATGATCAGCCACGTGATCAGTGCATGATCAGATCGCGTGATCAGTGCGTGATCAGTGCACGTGATCAGTGCATGATCAGTCACGTGATCAGTGCATGATCAATCACGTGATCTGTGCATGACCAGGCATGTGATCAGTGTATGACCATCCACGTGATCAGTGCATGATCAGCCACGTGATCAGTGCATGTGCGTGATCAGTGCATGATCAGCCACGTGATCAGTGCATGATCAGCCACGTGATCAGTGCATGATGGTGTCACGTGATCAGTGCATGATCAGCACGTGATCAGTGCATGATGAGTCACGTGATCAGTGCATGATCAGCCACGCGTGATCAGTGCATGATCAGCCACGTGATCAGTGCATGATCAGTCACGTGATCAGTGCATGTTCAGCCACGTGATCAGTGCATGATCAGCCACGCCACGTGATCAGTGCATGAGTGCATGATAGCATTTACGTGAGCAGTGTATGATCAGTGATCGTGATCAGTGCATGATCAGCCACGTGAACAGTCAGTATGATCAGCCACGTGATCAGTGCATGATATCCACGTGATCAGTGCATGATCAATCACGTGATCAGTGCATGATCATCCCACGTGAACAGTGCATGCTCAGTCACGTGATCAGGGCCTGCTGAGCACGTGATTAGTGTCTGCTCATCTGTGATTGACAATTGCCAGCTGAGCTGCATGATTCCTGCCTGTCATCTGCTTGACAATTGCCAGCTGTGCTGTGTAATTCCTGCCTGCTCAGCTGCTTGATTATTGCCAGCTGAGCAGCATGATTCCGTGAGCTGAGTTCCATGATCAGCCACGTGCCTGCTGACTGTTTGATTCGTGCCTACTCAGCTCTTTGTTTATTGCCTCCAGAGGCACATGATCAGTGTATGATAGCAAACATGATCAGCGCATGATCAGTCACATGATCAGCGCCATTAAGTCACGTGATCAGTGCATGACATGATAGTCATGTGATCAGTCCATGCTCAGTCACGTGATCAGTGCATGATCAGCCACGTGATCAGTGCATGATAGCCACGTGATCAGTGCATGATAGCCACGTGATCAGTGCATGATCAGCCAGGTGATCAGTGCATGATGATCTCACGTGATCAGTTCATGATTAGTCACGTGATCTGTGCATGACCAGGCAGGTGATCAGTGCATGATCAGCCACGTGAACAGTGCATGATAGCCACGTGATCAGTGCATGATCAGTCACCTGATGGGTGTATGATCAGTCACGTGATCAGTACATGATCAGCCACGTGATCATTGCATGATCAGCCACGTGAGTCAGTGCATGATCAGCCACGTGATCAGTGCATGATCAGTCACGTGATCAGTGCATGATCAGTCACGTGATCAGTGCATGATCAGTCACGTGATCAGTGCATGATGCGTGACGTGATCAGCACGTGCGTGATCAGCCACGTGATCAGTGCATGATAGCCACGTGATCAGTGCATGATCAGTCACGTGATCAGTGTGCATGATCAGATCGTGATCAGTGCGTTACCGTGATCAGTGCATGATCACGTGTCACGTGATCAGTACGTGATCAGTGCGTGATTAGCTGATCAGCCACGTGATCAGTGCATGATCAGCCACGTGATCAGTGCATGATCAGACACGTGATCAGTGCATGATCAGCCACGTGATCAGTGATCAGCCACGTGAGCAGTGTATGATCATCCGCCGTGATCAGTGCATGATCAGCCACGTGATCAGTGCATGATCAGCCACGTGATCAGTGCATGATCAGCCACGTGATCAGTGCATGATCAGCCTCGTGATCAGTGCAGGATCATTCACGTGATCAGTGCATGATCAGTCGCGTGATCAGTACATGGTTGCTACGTGATCATTGCATGATCAGCCACGATCAGTGCATGATAGCCACGTGATCAGTGCATGATCAGTCACGTGATCAGTGCATGATCAGTCACGTGATCAGTGCATGATCATTTACATGATCTGTGCATGATGAGTCACGTGACCAGTATATGGTAGCTACGTGATCATTGCATGACCAGCCACGTGAGCAGTGCATGATAGCCACGTGATGTGTGCATGATCAGTTACGTGAGCAGTGTATGATCAGCCACGTGATCAGTGCATGAGTGCCACGTGATCAGTGCATGTTCAGCGTGACAGTGTGTGATCAGTGTGTGATCAGTGCATGATCAGCCACGTGATCAGTGCATGATAGCCACGTGATCAGTGCATGATGATCAGCCACGTGAGCAGTGTATGATCAGCCACGTGATCAGTGCATGGTCAGACACGTGAACAGTGTATGATCAGCCACGTGATCAGTGCATGATATCCAAGTGATCAGTGCATGATCAATCACGTGATCAGTGTATGATCAGCCACGTGAACAGTGCATGCTCAGTCACGTGATCAGGGCCTGCTGAGCTGCGTGATTACTGTCTGCTCATCTGTGACAATTGCCAGCTGAGCTGCACGATTCCTGCCTGTCATCTGCTTGACAATTGCCAGCTGTGCTGCGTAATTCCTGCCTGCTCAGCTGCTTGATTATTGCCAGCTGAGCAGCATGATTCCTCACAGCTGAGTTCCATGATTATTGCCTGCTGACTGTTTGATTCGTGCCTACTCAGCTCTTTGTTTATTGCCTCCAGAGGCACATGATCAGTGTATGATAGCAAACATGATCAGCGCATGATCAGTCACATGATCAGCGCCATTAAGTCACGTGATCACTACATGATAGTCATGTGATCAGTCCATGCTCAGTCACGGTATCAGTGCATGATCAGCCACGTGATCAGTGCATGATAGCCACGTGATCAGTGCATGATAGCCACGTGATCAGTGCATGATCAGCCAGGTGATCAGTGCATTATAGCTGATCGTGATCAGTTCATGATCAGTGATGATAGTCACGTGATCTGTGCATGACCAGTCACGTGATCAGTGCATGATCAGCCACGTGAACAGTGCATGATAGCCACGTGATCAGTGCATGATCCGTCACATGATGGGTATATGATCAATCACGTGACCGGTACATGGTAGCTACGTGATCATTTGCATGATCAGGCAGGTGAGTAGTGCATGATAGCCACGTGATCAGTGCATGATCAGTCACGTGATCAGTGCATGATCAGTCACGTGATCTGTGCATGATCAGGCACGTGATCAGTGTATGACCATCCACGTGATCAGTGCATGATAGCCACGTGATCAGTGCATGATCAGTCACGTGATCAGTTCATGATCAGTCACGTGATCTGTGCATGATCAGCCACGTGATCAGTGCATGACCATCCACGTGATCAGTGCATGATCAGCCACGTGATCAGTGCATGATCAGTCACGTGATCAGTGCATGATCAGCGTGATCAGGTGACGAATGCATGATACCCACGTGATCAGGTGCATGATTAGTCACGTGATCAGTGCATGACCAGGCACGTGATCAGTGCATGATGAGCCACGTGATCAGTGCATGATCAGCCACGTGATCAGTGCATGATCAGTCACCTGATGGGTGTATGACCAGTCACGTGATCGGTGCATGGTAGCCACGTGATCAGTGCATGATCAGCCCGTGATCAGTGCGTGAGTAGCCACGTGATCAGCCACGTGATCAGCCACGTGATCAGTGCATGATCAGCCACGTGATCAGTGCATGATCATTCACGTGATCTGTGCATGATCAGTCACGTGATCAGTATATGGTCAGCCATGTGATCATTGCATGATCAGCCACGTGATCAGTGCATGATCAGCCACGTGATGTGTGCATGATCAGTCACGTGATCAGTGTATGATCAGCCACGTGATCAGTGGGTGATCAGCCACGTGATCAGTGCATGATCAATCACGTGATCAGTGCATGATCAGTCACGTGACAGGTACATGATCAGCCACGTGATCAGTGCATGATCAGCCACGTGATCAGTGCATGATAGCCACGTGATCAGTGCATGATCAGTCACGTGATCAGTGCATGATCAGTCACGTGATCAGTGTGCATGATCAGCCACGTGATCAGTGCATGATCAGTCACGTGATCAGTGTATGGTCAGTTCAGCCGTGATCATTGCATGATCAGCCACGTGATCAGTGCATGATAGCCATCGTGATGATGTGCATGATCAGTCACGTGATCAGTGTATGATCAGCCACGTGATCAGTGCATGGTCAGCCACGTGATCAGTGCATGATCAGCCACGTGATCAGTG
Organism: Bos mutus; assembly: GCF_027580195.1. NCBI lineage: Eukaryota > Metazoa > Chordata > Mammalia > Artiodactyla > Bovidae > Bos > Bos mutus. The sequence goes on from NW_027220133.1 coordinate 16,087, forward strand.
CGTGATATCCACGTGATCAGTGCATGATCAATCACGTGATCAGTGCATGATCAGATCGTGATCAGTGCATGATCAGCCACGTGATCAGTGCATGATCAGTCACGTGATCAGGGCCTGCTGATCAGTGCGTGATCACTGTCTGATCAGTGCATGACAATTGCCAGCTGAGCTGCATGATTCCTGCCTGTCATCTGCTTGACATGTGCCAGCTGTGCTGTGTAATTCCTGCCTGCTCAGCTGTGCATTATTGCCAGCTGAGCAGCATGATCAGTGCATGCTGAGTTCCATGATTATAGCCTGCTGATCTGAATCCGTTGCCTACTGATCAGCTCGTGTTCATTGCCTCCAGAGGCACGTGATCAGTGCATGACACCAAACGTGATCAGTGCATGATCAGTCACGTGATCAGTGCATGATCAGTCGTGATCAGTGCATGATCAGTCACGTGATCAGTGCATGATCAGTCATGTGACCAGTACATGGTCAGCTGCGTGATCATTGCATGATCAGCCACGTGATCAGTGCATGATAGCCACGTGATCAGTGCATGATCAGTCACGTGATCAGTGCATGATCAGTCACGTGATCAGTGCATGATCAGCCACGTGATCAGTGCATGATCAGCCACGTGATCAGTGCATGATCAGTCACGTGATCAGTGCATGATCAGCTCACGTGATCAGTGCATGATCAGCCACGTGATCAGTGCATGATCATCAGCCACGTGATCAGTGCATGATCAGCCACGTGATCAGTGCATGATCAGCCACGTGATCAGTGTGCATGATCAGCCACGTGATCAGTGCATGATCATCGCGTGATCAGTGTGCATGATCATCAGTCACGTGATCAGTGCATGCCACGTGATCAGTGCGTGATCAGTGCATGATCAGTCATGTCATGATCAGTGCATGATCAGTCACGTGATCACGTGCATGATCAGCCACGTGATCAGTGCATGATATGCGCGTCAGTGCATGCCATGATCAGCCACGTGATCAGTGCATGATCATCCACGTGATCTGTGCATGATCATTCACGTGATCAGTGCATGATGATATGGTAGCCACGTGATCAGTGCATGACCAGCCACGTGATCAGTGCATGATCAGCCACGTGATCAGTGTGTGATGATCAGCCACGTGATCAGTGCATGATCAGCCACGTGATCAGTGCATGATCAGCCACGTGATCAGTGCATGTGATCACGTGATCAGTGCATGATCAGTCACGTGATCAGGTGTATGATCAGCCACGTGAACAGTGCATGCTCAGTCACGTGATCAGGGCCTGCTGAGCTGCGTGATTACTGTCTGCTCATCTGCTTGACAATTGCCAGCTGAGCTGCACGATTCCTGCCTGTCATCTGTTTGACAATTGCCAGCTGTGCTGTGTAATTCCTGCCTGCTCAGCTGCTTGATTATTGCCAGCTGAGCAGCATGATTCCTCACAGCTGAGTTCCATGATTGTGCCTGCTGACTGTTTGATTCGTGCCTACTCAGCTCTTTGTTTATTGCCTCCAGAGGCACATGATCAGTGTATGATAGCAAACATGATCAGCGCATGATCAGTCACATGATCAGCGCCATTAAGTCACGTGATCACTACATGATAGTCACGTGTCAGTGCATGATCAGTCCATGCTCAGTCACGTGATCAGTGCATGATCAGCCACGTGATCAGTGCATGATCAGCCACGTGATCAGTGCATGATCAGCCACGTGATCAGTGCATGATCAGTCACGTGATCAGTGATGATAGCCACGTGATCAGTGCATGATCAGTGCGTGATCAGTGCATGATCAGCCACGTGATCAGTGCATGATAGCCACGTGATCAGTGCATGATTAGTCACGTGATCTGTGCATGACCAGGCAGGTGATCAGTGCATGATCAGCCACGTGAACAGTGCATGATCAGCCACGTGATCAGTGCATGATCAGTGTCACCTGATGGGTGTATGTTCAGTCACGTGATCGGTATGATCATGATCATTGTGTAGTGCATGCACGTGATCATTGCATGATCAGCCACGTGAGTAGTGCATGATCAGCCACGTGATCAGTGCATGATCAGTCACGTGATCAGTGCATGATCAGTGCGTGATCAATCACACGTGATCAGTGCATGACCAGGCATGTGATCAGTGCATGACCATCCACGTGATCAGTGCATGATCAGCCACGTGATCAGCATGATGATCAGTCACGTGATCAGTGCATGATCATCCACGTGATCAGTGCATGATGGTGTCACGTGATCAGTGCATGATCAGTCACGTGATCAGTGCATGATCAGTCACGTGATCAGTGCATGATCAGCCACGTGATCAGTGCATGATAGCCACGTGATCAGTGCATGATCAGTCACGTGATCAGTGCATGTTCAGCCACATGATCAGTGCATGATAGCCACGTGATGAGTGCATGATCATTCACGTGAGCAGTGCATGATCAGCCACGTGATCAGTGCATGATCAGACACGTGATCAGTGCATGATAGCCACGTGATCAGTGCATGATATCCAAGTGATCAGTGCATGATCAATCACGTGATCAGTGTATGATCAGCCACGTGAACAGTGCATGCTCAGTCACGTGATCAGGGCCTGCTGAGCTGCGTGATTACTGTCTGCTCATCTGCTTGACAATTGCCCGCTGAGCTGCACGATTCCTGCCTGTCATCTGCTTGACAATTGCCAGCTGTGCTGTGTAATTCCTGCCTGCTCAGCTGCTTGATTATTGCCAGCTGAGCAGCATGATTCCTCACAGCTGAGTTCCATGATTATTGCCTGCTGACTGTTTGATTCGTGCCTACTCAGCTCTTTGTTTATTGCCTCCAGAGGCACATGATCAGTGTATGATAGCAAACATGATCAGCGCATGATCAGTCACATGATCAGCGCCATTAAGTCACGTGATCACTACATGATAGTCATGTGATCAGTCCATGCTCAGTCACGGTATCAGTGCATGATCAGCCACGTGATCAGTGCATGATAGCCACGTGATCAGTGCATGATAGCCACGTGATCAGTGCATGACCAGTCACGTGATATGTGTGTGTTCAGCCACGTGATCAGTGCATGATAGCCACGTGATCAGTGCACGATCAGTTACGTGAGCAGTGTATGATCAGCCAGGTGATCAGTGCATGGTCAGACACGTGAACAGTGTATGATCAGCCACGTGATCAGTGCATGATATCCTAGTGATCAGTGCATGATCAATCACGTGATCAGTGTATGATCAGCCACGTGAACAGTGCATGCTCAGTCACGTGATCAGGGCCTGATGAGCTGGGTGATTACTGTCTGCTCATCTGCTTGACAATTGCCAGCTGAGCTGCACGATTCCTGCCTGTCATCTGCTTGACAATTGCCAGCTGTGCTGCGTAATTGATGTCTGCTCAGCTGCTTGATTATTGCGAGCTGAGCAGCATGATTCCTCACAGCTGAGTTCCATGATTATTTCCTGCTGACTGTTTGATTCGTGCCTACTCAGCTCTTTGTTTATTGCCTCCAGAGGCACATGATCAGTGTATGATAGCAAACATGATCAGCGCATGATCAGTCACATGATCAGCGCCATTAAGTCACGTGATCACTACATGATAGTCATGTGATCAGTCCATGCTCAGTCACGGTGTCAGTGCATGATCAGCCACGTGATCAGTGCATGATAGCCACGTGATCATTGCATGATAGCCACGTGATCAGTGCATGATCAGGCCAGGTGATCAGTGCATGATAGCCACGTGATCAGTTCATGATTAGTCACGTGATCTGTGCATGACCAGGCAGGTGATCAGTGTATGATGAGCCACGTGAACAGTGCATGATAGCCACGTGATCAGTGCATGATCAGTCACCTGATGGGTGTATGATCAGTCACGTGACAGGTACATGGTAGCTACGTGATCATTGCATGATCAGCCACGTGAGTAGTGCATGATAGCCACGTGATCAGTGCATGATCCTTCACGTGATGGGTGCATGATCAGTCACGTGACCAGTGCATGATGGTAGCTATGATCAGCCACGTGATCAGTGCATGATCAGCCACGTGATCAGTGCATGATCAGCCACGTGATCAGTGCATGATCAGTCACCTGATCAGTGATCAGTGATGATCAGCCACGTGACCATTGCGCGTGATCAGTCACGTGACGTGATCAGTGATTTCAGCCACGTGATCAGTGCATGATCAGCCACGTGAGCAGTGCATGATAGACACGTGATCAGTGCATGATCAGTCACGTGATCAGTGCATGATCATTCACGTGATCAGTGCATGATCAGCCACGTGATCAGTGCATGATCAGCCACGTGATCAGTGCATGATCAGCCACGTGATCAGTGCATGATGAGCCACGTGATCAGTGCAGGATCAATTACGTGATCAGTGCATGATCAGTCACGTGACCAGTACATGGTTGCTACGTGATCATTGCATGATCAGCCACGTGAGCAGTGCATGATAGCCACGTGATCAGTGCATGATCAGTCACGTGATCAGTACATGATCAGTCACGTGATCAGTGCATGATCATTTACGTGATCTGTGCATGATCAGTCACGTGACCAGTATATGGTAGCTACGTGATCATTGCATGACCAGCCACGTGAGCAGTGCATGATAGCCACGTGATGTGTGCATGATCAGTTACGTGAGCAGAGTATGATCAGCCACGTGATCAGTGCATGAGTGCCACGTGATCAGTGCATGATCAGTCACGTGACAGGTGTGTGATCAGCCACGTGAACAGTGCATGTTCAGCCACGTGATCAGTGCATGATAGCCACGTGATCAGTGCATGATCATTTACGTGAGCAGTGTATGATCAGCCACGTGATCAGTGCATGGTCAGACACGTGAACAGTGTATGATCAGCCACGTGATCAGTGCATGATATCCAAGTGATCAGTGCATGATCAATCACGTGATCAGTGTATGATCAGCCACGTGAACAGTGCATGCTCAGTCACGTGATCAGGGCCTGCTGAGCTGGGTGATTACTGTCTGCTCATCTGCTTGACAATTGCCAGCTGAGCTGCACGATTCCTGCCTGTCATCTGCTTGACAATTGCCAGCTGTGCTGCGTAATTCCTGCCTGCTCAGCTGCTTGATTATTGCCAGCTGAGCAGCATGATTCCTCACAGCTGAGTTCCATGATTATTGCCTGCTGACTGTTTGATTCGTGCCTACTCAGCTCTTTGTTTATTGCCTCCAGAGGCACATGATCAGTGTATGATAGCAAACATGATCAGCGCATGATCAGTCACATGATCAGCGCCATTAAGTCACGTGATCACTACATGATAGTCATGTGATCAGTCCATGCTCAGTCAGGGTATCAGTGCATGATCAGCCACGTGATCAGTGCATGATAGCCACGTGATCATTGCATGATAGCCACGTGATCAGTGCATGATCAGCCAGGTGATCAGTGCATGATAGCTACGTGATCAGTTCATGATTAGTCACGTGATCTGTGCATGACCAGGCAGGTGATCATTGTATGATCAGCCACGTGAACAGTGCATGATAGCCACGTGATCAGTGCATGATCAGTCACGTGATCAGTGCATGATCAGTCACGTGATCAGTGACGCATGATCAGTCACGTGAACAGTGCATGATCATTTACGTGATCTGTGCATGATCAGTCACGTGACCAGTATATGGTAGTTATGTGATCATTCCATGATCGAGCCACGTGAGCAGTGCATGATAGCCACGTGATGTGTGCATGATCAGTTACGTGAGCAGAGTATGATCAGCCACGTGATCAGTGCATGGTCAGACACATGAACAGTGTATGATCAGCCACGTGTTCAGTGCTTGATATCCAAGTGATCAGTGCATGATCAATCACGTGATCAGTGTATGATCAGCCTTGTGAACAGTGCATGCTCAGTCACGTGATCAGGGCCTGCTGAGCTGCGTGGTCACTGTCTACTCATCTGCTTGACAATTGCCAGCTGAACTGCACGATTCCCGCCTGTCATCTGCTTGACAATTGCCAGCTGTGCTGTGTAATTCCTGCCTGCTCAGCTGCTTGATTATTGCCAGCTGAGCAGCATGATTTCTCAGAGCTGAGTTCCATGATTATAGCCTGCTGACTGAATCTTGCCTACTCAGCTCTATGTTCATTGCCTCCAGAGGCACATGATCAGTGTGTGACACCAAACATGATCAGCACATGATCAGTCACATGATCAATG
>NW_027220134.1:0-12025 GCF_027580195.1 Bos mutus
TTCATGCCTGCTCGGCTGCCTGATATCGCCAGGTGGGCACCGGTTCGCCGCGCTGTCGTCGCAACGTGTGCGCCAGCTGAGCCATGGTTCAGGCCTGCTGGGGCACATGATCGTCGCGGAGGCTACCTGATCAGCACATGAGCGGTCACGTGATCAGCGCCTCTCGGTCGCCTGGTCTACTGCTCAGTTGCCTGATAATCGCCAGCTGGGTGTCGCGTGATTCATGCCTTCTCATCTCTGCCTGATAATCGCCAGCTGGGCATGGGATTCATGCCTGCTCATCTGCCTGATAACCAGCCCTGGGCATGGGATCATGCCTGCTCAGCTGCCTGATTAATGATAATCGCCAGCTGGGCGCAGGATTCATGCCTTCTCAGCTGCCTGATAATCACCAGCTGGGCGCAGGTTCATGCCTGATCAGCTGTGATAATCGCCAGCTGGGCCTGGATTGTTTGCCTTCTCAGCTGCCTGATAATCGCCAGCTGGGCGCTGAGTCAGGATTCATGCCTGCTCATCTGCCTGATATCAGTGCCAGCTGGGCGCGGGATTCATGCCTTCTGGCTGCTTGATTATAAGCCAGCTGGGCCGCCAGGATTCATGCCTTCTCATCTGTGCGGGGCTGCCTGCTGAGGGCAGGATTCATGCCTGCTCATCTGCCTGATAATTGCCAGCTGGGCACCCTGATTCATGCCTGCTCATCACGTGATAATGCCAGCTGGGCGATCGCGTGATTTCATGCCTGCTCAGCTGCTGATAATCGCCAGCTGGGCGCCAGGATTCATGCCTTCTCAGCTGTGATAATGACCAGCTGGGCGCTCTCGGGATTCATGCCTGCTCGGCTGCCGATAATCGGTGCAAGCTGGGCACGTGATTCATGCCTGCTCAGCTGCCTGATAATCGCCAGCTGGGTCGCAGGATTCATGCCTTCTCATCTGCGTGATGTCGCCTGCTGAGCCGCGGCGATTCATGCCTGCTCAGCACCTGATAATGCCAGCTGGGCATCACGGATTCATGCCTGCTCATCTGCCTGATAATCGCCAGCTGGGCGCAGGATTCACCTTCTCAGCTGCTGATAATGGCCAGCTGGGCGTGGGATTCATGCCTTCTCAGTGCCTGATAATCGCCAGCTGGGCGCAGGATTCATGCCTGCTCAGCTGCCTGATAATCGCCAGCTGGGCGCGCATTCAACCTGCCTTCTCGGCTGCCTGATAATCGCCAGCTGGGCGCCCAGGATTCATGCCTGCTCATCTGCTGATAATCGCCAGCTGGGCGCAGGATTCATGCCTGCTCAGCTGCCTGATAATCGCCAGCTGGGCGGGGCGGGGATTCATGCCTGCTCAGCTGCCTGATAATCGCCAGGTGGGCGCCAGGATTCAGTGCCTGCTCAGGCTGCCTGATAAGCGATAAGCTGGGCGCCACGGATTCATGCCTGCTCAGCTGCCTGATAATCAGCCGCCAGCTGGGCCGCAGGATTCATGCCTGCTCATGCCCTGTGATAATGATCGCCAGCTGGGCGCGCAGGATTCATGCCTGCTCATCTGCCTGATAATCGCCAGCTGGGCCGCCAGGATTCATGCCTGCTCATCTCGTTGATAATCGCCAGCTGGGCGCGGGATTCATGCCTGCTCGGCTGCCTGATAATTGCCAGCTGGGCGCTGGGGTTCATGCCTTCTCAGCTGCCTGGTATTGTTTGCCTGCTGGGCGCCAGGATTCATGCCTTCTCGGCTGCCTGATCAGCGCCAGCTGGGTCGCGTGATTCATGCCTGTCTCATCTGCCTGATAATCGCCAGCTGGCCTGCAGGATTCATGCCTGCTCATCTGCCTGACGTCGCCAGCTGGGCGTCGGGATTCATGCCTTCTCGGCTGCTGATTCTCGCCAGCTGGGCGCCCAGGATTCATGCCTGCTCATCTCTGTGATAATCACCAGCTGGGCAGTCAGGATTCATGCCTGCTCAGCTGCCTGATAATGACCAGCTGGGCGCAGGATTCATGCCTGCTCATCTGCCTGATAATCGCCAGCTGGGCCGCGGGATTCATGCCTTCTCAGCTGCCCTGATAAATCGCCAGCTGGGCCGCAGGATTCATGCTGCTCCGCTGCTTGAGTGTGCCAGCTGGGCCGTGATTCATGCCTGCTCATCTGCCTTGATAGTCTTGCCAGCTGCCTGCTCTGCCCGGGATTCATGCCTGCTCGGCCACGTGATCCGGTGCCTGCTGCAGCTGGGCACGTGATTCATGCCTGCTCATCTGAGCGATAATCGCCAGCTGGGCGCGCGGGATTCATGCCTGCTCGGCTGCCTGATAATCGCCAGCTGGGCGCGGGATTCATGCCTGCTCGGCTGCCTGATAATCGCCAGCTGGGCTGCGGATTCATGCCTGCTCAGCTGCCTGATAATCGCCAGCTGGGCGCGCAGGATTCATGCCTGCTCAGCTGCCTGATTGGCGCCAGCTGGGGCGCGCAGGATTCATGCCTTCTCAGCTGCCTGATAATGCGCCAGCTGGGCGCGCAAGTTCATGCCTGCTCATCTGCATGATAATCGCCAGCTGGGCGCAGGATTCATGCCTTCTCAGCTGCCTGATAATCGCCAGCTGGGCGCGCGGGATTCATGCCTGCTCATCTGCCTGATAATCGCCAGCTGGGCCAGGATTCATGCCTGCTCAGCTGCCTGATAATCGCCAGCTGGGCCGTGGGATTGCCTGCTCAGCATGATAATGCGGGCCAGCCAGCTGGGCGCAGGAGTTCATGCCTGCTCCTCTGTTTGATCTGCGCCAGATGTGCCGCAGGTTCATGCCTGCTCAGGCTGCCTGATAATCGCCAGCTGGGCACATGGGATTCATGCCTTCTCAGCTGTGATAATCACCAGCTGGGCGCGGGATTCATGCCTGCTCATCTGCCTGATATTAAGCCAGCTGGGCGCGGGATTCATGCCTGCTCATCTGCCTGATAATCGCCAGCTGGGCGCGGGATTCATGCCTGCTCATCTGCCTGATAATCGCCAGCTGGGCGCCAGGATTCATGCCTGCTCCGCTGCTTGATTCTTGCCTGCTGGGGCACATGATCCGTGCAGGGAGGCTACCTGATCAGCACATGAGCTGTCACATGATCAGCGCCTCTCAGTCACCTGATCACTGCGCGACAGCCGCGTGATCAGTGCCTGCTGAGTCACGTGATTAGCGCCTGCTCATCTGCTTGATAATCGCCAGCTGGGCCGCAGGATTCATGCCTTCTCAGCTGCCTGATAATCGCCAGCTGGGCGCCGGGATTCATGCCTGCTCAGCTGCCTGATAATCGCCAGCTGGGCGCGGATTCATGCCTGCTCAGCTGCCTGATAATCGCCAGCTGGGCGCGGATTCATGCCTGCTCAGGCTGCCTGATAATCGCCAGCTGGGCGCGGGATTCATGCCTTCTCAGCTGCCTGATAATCGCCAGCTGGGCCGCGTGGGATTCATGCCTGCTCATCTGCCTGATAATCGCCAGCTGGGCGCGCAGGATTCATGCCTTCTCATCTGCCTGATAATCGCCAGCTGGAGCGCCCAGGATTCATGCCTGCTCATCGCCTGATAATCGCCAGCTGGGGCGCAGGATTCATGCCTGCTCATCTGTGATAATGACCAGCTGGCTGGGATTCATGCCTGCTCAGCTGCCTGATAATCGCCAGGTGGGCGCAGGATTCATGCCTGCTCATCTGCCTGATAATCGCCAGCTGGTCGCAGGATTCATGCCTGCTCAGCTGCCTGATAATCGCCTGCTGGCGTGCGGATTCATGCCTGCTCGGCTGCTGATAATCGCCAGCTGGGCCGCGGGATTCATGCCTTCTCAGCTGCCTGATAATCCCAGCTGAGTCAGTTGCGGATTCATGCCTGCTCATCTGTGATAATCGCCAGCTGGGCAGCAGGATTCATGCCTGCTCAGCTGCCTGATAATCGCCAGCTGGGCGCGGGATTCATGCCTTCTCCGCCAGCTGATTGATTCATGCCTGCTGGGGCACATGATGCCTGGTCGGGAGCTGGGCTACCTGATCAGCACATGAGCAGTCATGATCAGCGCCTCTCAGTCACCTGATCACTGCGCGGCAGCCGCGTGATCAGTGTGCCTGCTGAGCGCGTGATTAGCGCCTGTTCATCTGCTTGATAATGCCCAGCTGGGCGCAGGATTCATGCCTTCTCAGCTGCCTGATAATCGCCAGCTGGGCGCAGGATTCATGCCTTCTCATCTGCCTGATAATGACCAGCTGGGCGCCAGGATTCATGCCTGCTCAGCTGCCTGATAATCGCCAGCTGGGCGCAGGATTCATGCCTGCTCAGGCGCCCTGATAATGCCAGCTGGGGCGCAGGATTCATGCCTTCTCAGGCTGCCTGATTCTTGCCTGCTGGGGCACATGATTCATGCCTGCTCAGTCACCTGATAATCACTGCCTGCTCACGCGTGACAGCGCCTGCTCTCATGCCTGCTGCCATGACGCGTGATTCATGCCTGCTCATCTGTGACGTCGTGATTCAGCGCCTGCTCAGGCTCATCTGATGAATCGCCAGCTGGGCTACCGGGATTCATGCCTGCTCATCTCTGCCTGATAATCGCCAGCTGGGCACCAGGATTCATGCCTTCTCAGCTGCCTGATAATCGCCAGCTGGGATTCATGATTCATGCCTGCTCCAGCTGCCTGATAATCGCCAGCTGGGCGCCAGGATTCATGCCTGCTCAGCTGCCTGATCTTGCACGCTGGCTGTCACATGATTCATGCCTCTCAGCTGCCTGATAACTGCATGGCAACCACGTGATCAGTGCCTGCCAGTCTGGGCGTGATTCATGCCTGCTCATCTGCCTGATAATCGCCAGCTCAGGATTCATGCCTTCTCAGCTGCCTGATAATCGCCAGCTGGGCCCATGGATTCATGCCTGCTCATCTGCTGGCTGATAATCGGCTGCCAGCTGGGCACCGTCCTGGAGGATTCATGCCTGCTCGATCATGCCTGCTCATCTGATAATCGCCAGCTGGGCGGTACCTGCAGGATTCATGCCTGCTCATCTGCCTGATAATGCCAGCTGGGCCCAGGATTCATGCCTTCTCATGCCTTCTCGCCAGCTGGGTCGTGATTCATGCCTGCTGGTGCCTGATAATCTTGCCAGCTGGGGCGCAGGATTCGTGCCTGCTCAGCTACCTGATCAGCAGCTGGGGCGCAGTCACCTGCTCATCTGCGCCTCTCAGTCACTGATCACTGATTCATGCCTGCTCACGTGATAATGCCCAGCTGGGCACGTGATTCATGCCTGCTCAGGCATGATAATCGCCAGCTGGGGCGCGGGATTCATGCCTCTCAGGTGCCTGATTGCTCGCCAGCTGGGCGCCAGGATTCATGCCTGCTCATCTGCCTGATAATCACCAGCTGGGCGCCGGATTCATGCCTGCTCATCTGCCTGATAATCGCCAGCTGGGCGCGGGATTCATGCCTGCTCAGCTGCCTGATAATCGCCAGCTGGGCGCAGGATTCATGCCTGCTGCTGTGATTCTTGCCTGCTGGGCGCGCAGATCCGTGCAGGAGGCTACTGATCATCGCCAGCAGCAGTCACGCGATCACGCCTCTCAGTCGCCTCTTCAGTCACCTGAGCTGCGCGGCAGCCACGTGATCAGTGCCTGCTGTCGGGCCGTGATTAGCGCCTGCTCATCTGCTTTATTAATCGCCAGCTGATCCGTCCGGGATTCATGCCTTGTTCAGCTGTCCTGATTATCGCCAGCTGGGTCACAGGATTTCATGCCTTCTCATCTGCTTGATAATGCGCCAGCTGGGATTACCCAGGATTCATGCCTGCTCATCTGTTGATAATGACCAGCTGGGCTCAGGATTCATGCCTGCTCAGCTGCCTGATAATACGCCAGCTGGGCATAGGATTCGTACCAGAATTCATGCTTGAATCTCATCTGCCTGATAAGGCGCCAGCTGGGCGCCAGGATTCATGCTTCTCAGGCACCTGTTAATCGTTTCTGGGTCACGGGATTCATGCCTTCTCCGCCGCGCAGCGATTTTGCCTGCTGAGGCACGTGATTAGCGCCGTCTTAGCTGTGATCGGCACGCCAGCTGGTCACATGATCAGCGCCTTCTCAGCTGTGATGATCGTCTGCACTGACAGCCCGTGATCAATGCCTGCTGATTCGTGATTGCCGCCTGCTCATCTGTGATAATCGCCAGCTGGGCCGCCAGGATTCATGCCTTCTCATCTCAGCCCGATAATCGCCAGCTCCGCCCATGATTCATGCCTGCTCTCAGGCGCATGATCCGTCGCCGGCTGAGCTACCTGATCGGCACGCGACTCAGTCACATGATAAGCGCCCCTCCGGTCACCTGATCACTGCTGCTCATCCCGTGATAAGTGCCAGCTGATCCGCATGATTAGCGCCTGCTCATCTGCTTGATAATGACCAGCTGGGCCGCAGGATTCATGCCTGCTCAGCTGCCTGATTATCGCCAGCTGGGCATGGGATTCATGCCTGCTCAACTGCCTGATAATCGCCAGCTGGCGCCGCAGGATTCATGCCTCATCTGTGATAATCGCCACGTGATTCATGCCGTGGGAGCATATGATCCGTCTTGGAGAGCTACCTGATCAGCACATGAGCAGTCACATGATCCGCGCCTCAGTCACCTGATCACTGCGCGGACAGCACGTGATCAGTGCCTGCTGAGTCCGCGTGATTAGCGCTTCTGCTCATCTGCTTGATAATCGCCAGCTGGGCGCCAGAGTTCATGCCTTCTCAGGCGCCTGATAATCGTCAGCTGGGCTGCAGGATTCATGCCTGCTCAGGTGCCTGATAATCGCCAGCTGGGCGCAGGTTTCATGCCTTCTCATCTCCCTGATAATCGCCAGCTGGGCATGATTCATGCCTTCTCAGCTGCTGATTCTTACCTGCTGAGGCACATGATCCGTGCGGGAGGCTGCCTGATCCGGCACGATTCTTGCCTGCTCCACATGATCCGCGCCTCCAGTCCCCGATCATCGCATGAGCGGTCACGTGATCAGTGCCTGCTCAGTTCCTGATCACTGCCTGGTCAACCCGCAGCGATAAGTGCCTGCTGAGGCGCGTGATTAGCGCCTAGTTATCTGTGATAATCGCCAGCTGGGCGCCCAGGATTCATGCCTGCTCAGGTGCCGCAATGTCGTCAGCTGGGCTGCAGGTTTCATGTGCCTGCTCAGGTGCCTGATAATCGGCCAGCTGGAGGCGCCCGGGATTCATGCTGCTCTGTCGCTTGATAATCACCAGCTGGCTGCAGGATTCATGCCCTGCTCAGGTGCCTGATAATACCCAGCTAGGCGCGCAAGATTCATGCCTGCTCAGGTGCCTTCTTGCCTGCTGAGGCACATGATCCCAGTGCAAATACCTCGCGCGATAATCACATGAGCTGCGCCTCTCCGGTCACCTGATGCCTGCTCAGCTGCCTGATTAGTGCCTGCTGAAGTCAGCAGGATTAGCGTCTGCTCTCTGTGATAATCACCAGCTGGGCGCGCACAGATTCATGCCTTCTCGGCTGCCTGATAATCAGGCTGGGCCCTTGGGATTTCCTGCTCCATGCAAATTCTTGCCTGCTGAGGCATGATCCGTCTGGGCAGCTATTGAAGATCAGCTCAGCTGCCTGATAATCAGTGCCTCTCGGTCACCTGATTCACTGCTTGGTTATCCGCAGCGATCAGTGCCTGCTAGGTGCCGGGATTCATGCCTTCTCGGCTGCTTGATAGTAGCCAGCTGGGCGCGGGATTCATGCCTTCTCAGGTGCCTGATGTACCAGCTGGACCGCTGGATTCATGCCTGCTCTTCTCGCCCGATAATCCGCCAGCTGGGCGGGTTCAGGATTCAGCTGCCTGCTCGTCGCCTGCTTGATTCTTGCCTCCTGGGCAGTGATTCTTGCCGTGGGCATGAAGAGCTACCTGATCAACACATGAGCAGTCACATGACTCACCGCCTCTCTGTCACCTGATCACTGCGCTGGACAGCCACGTGATCAGTGCCTGCTGGTCACGTGATTAGCGCTGCTCATCTGCGATAAATCGCCAGCTGGACGCAGGATTCATGCCTTCTCAGCTGATTAATCACCAGCTGGGCGCCAGGATTCATGCCTGCTCGGTGCCTGATAATCATAATGGGCCGCAGGATTGTGCGCCTGCTCAGCTGCCTGATAATCGCCAGCTGGGCGCATGATTTGCCTGCTCATCTGCCTGATGAAAATGCGCCAGCTGGGCGCATGATTCATGTGCCCGCTGTGGGCATATGATCCGCTGGGCAGGCACACAGTCGGGACAGGCTACCTGGTGATCAGCACGCTCAGTCGGTCACGCGATCCAGGCAGCCTCTCAGCCCACGTGGTCAGTGCCTGCTGAGTCCGTGATTAGCGCCTTCTGCTCATCTGTGATAATGCCAGCTGGGCGCCAGGATTCATGCCTTCTCAGCTGCCTGATTGTCACCAGCTGGGCATGCAGGATTCATGCCTGCTCAGCTGCCTGATAATGCGCCAGGTGAGCCGCGGGATTCATGCCTGCTGAGCTGCCTGATAATCGCCAGCTGGGCGCGGATTCATGCCTGCTCCTCTGCGATTCTTGCCTGCTGAGGCACATGGAGAGCTACCTGATCAATTAACGCGAGCAGTCACGCTGATCAGCGCCTCTCGGTACCTGATCACTGCGCGGCAACCCGCGTGATCAGTGCCTGCTGAGTCGCGTGATTGGCGCCTGCTCATCTGTGATAATTGCCAGCTGCTGGGCCAGGATTCATGCCTTCTTAGCTGCCTGATTATCGTCAGCTGGGCGCGCGGATTCATTCCTTCTCCAGCTGCCTGATAATCGTGGCTGGGCGCGGGATTCATGCCTGCTCATCTTTCGATAATTACCAGCTAGGTGCGCAAGTTCAGCCTGCTCATCTGATAATGCAGCCAGCTGGGCATGGGGATTCATGCCTGCTCATCTGCCTGATAATGACCATCAGCTGGGCACAGGATTCATGCCTAATGGCTGCTGATCTTGCCTGCTTGGCGCGTGATTGGCCGCCTGCCCAGGCGCCTGATAATCGCCAGCTGGGCGAGCGATTCATGCCTGCTCAGCTGCCTAATCGCCAGGTGGGCTGCAGGATTCATGCCTGCTCCGGAGTGCCTGATAATTGCCTGGTGGTTACGTGATTCATGCCTGCTCCGCTGCCTGATAATCGCCAGCTGGGCGCAGGATTCATGCCTTCTCAGCTGCCTGATAATCGCCAGGTGGGCGCGGATTCATGCCTTCTCAGCTGTGATTATGCGCCAGCTGGGCGCCGGGATTCATGCCTTCTCAGCTGCCTGATTATCGCCAGCTAGGATTCATGTGCCTTCTCAGGCGGTAACTCATGCCTGCTCAGCTCATCCTGATAATCGCAGCTGAGGCGCATGATTCGTGCCTATGTCTGCTGATAATGTCGCCAGCTGGACGCGCCCTCGATGCCACCTGATCACTGCTTGATTCTTGCCTGCTGGTCGAAGTGATTAGCGCCTGCTCATCTACTTGATCAGCGCCGGCTGGTCACATGATTCATGCTAGCCTCCCGGTCACCTGATCACCAGCTGACGCGCGTCATGCCTGGTGCTGATGATGCCAGCTCGCATTGATTCATGCCTGCTCATCTGCCTGATAATACGCCAGCTGGGCGCAGGATTCATGCCTTCTCAGCTGCTGATAATGCGTCAGCTGGGCGCAGGATTCGCCTGCTCGGTGCCTGAATCTTGCCTGCTGGGGCGCATGATTCGTGCTTCTGAGCTACCTGATGTCGCACGCGAGCAGTCACATGATTCAGCGCCTCTCAGTCACCTGATCACTGCGCGGCAAGCTGATCAGTGCGGGACTCCATTAAGCGCCTGCTCAGCTGCCTGTCGCCAGCTGGGCACTTGGGATTCAGCCTGCTTATCTGTGGCGCCAGCTGGGCGCCCGGGATTAATGCCTTCTCAGCTGTTTGATGTCGTCAGCTGAGGCACGGGATTCATGCCTGCTCAGGTACCTGGTCGCACGCAGGCGGTCACGCGGATTCATGCCTCTCATCACCTGATAATCACCAGCTGGGGCAAGTTCATGCGATCAGCTGCCTGCTGCCGGCTGGGCCGTGTTCATGCCTGCTCATCTCATGATAATCACCAGCTGGGCGCTTGGGATTCATGCCTTCTCAGCTGCCTGATAATGCGCCGGCTGGGCGCGGGATTCATGCCTGTCCGGCTGCTTGATTCTTGCCTGCTGAGGCGCATAATCGTGCAGGAGGGTTACCTGATCAGCATGACAGTCACATGATCAGCGCCTCTCCAGTCACCTGATCGCAGCAGAGGCCGCGTGATCAGTGCCTGCTGAGTCCGTGGTTGGCGCCTGTCATCTGTGATAATGCGCCAGCTGGGCACTTGGGATTCATGCCTTCTCAGTTGCCTGATAATCACCAGCTGGGCGCCGGGATTCATGCCTGCTCAGCTGCCTGATGTCGCCAGGTGGGCCCGGGATTCTCATGCCTGCTCAGCTGCCTGTCGCCAGCTGGGCGGCAGGATTCATGCCTGCTGTCTGTGATAATGCCTGGCGAGCCACATGATTCCTTGCCTGGAAGCTACCTGATGATCCACGCGGGCAGTCACCTGATCAGCGCCTCTCAGTCACCGCTGTCTGCGCCTCTCAGTCACCAGCGATCAGTGCCTGCTGGCCACGTGATCATCGCCTGTTCTGAGTCAGCTGGTGATTATTCGCCTGTTCATCTGCGATAATCGCCAGCTGGGCCTCCGGATTCATGCCCTTCTCAGCTGTAACGATTGCCTTGGCTGGGCTGCAGGATTCATGCCTGCTCATCTGGCGATAACGGCCCGGCGCTGGGCCGCCGGATTCATGCCTGCTCATCTCATGATAATACCAGCTGGGCGCGGATTCTTTGCTCGTCTGCTTGATAATGACCAGCTGGGCGCGCGGTTCATGCTACTGCTCAGGTGCTGATAATCGCCAGCTGGGCGCGCCAGGTTCATGCCTCATCTCTGATAATCACCAGCTGGGCGGGATTCATGCCTGCTCTGTTTGCCTGATAATCGCCGCTGGCCGCTGAGTTCATGCCACCTGCTCAACGCCCCGATTCTTGCCTGCTGAGGCACATGATCCGTGCAGGAAGCTACCTGATCAGCATGAGCGGTCACATGATCAGCGCCTCTCAGTCACCTGATCCTGCATGACAGCCACGTGATCCGAGTGCCTGCTGAGTCGCGGTCGCGCCTGCTCATCTGCTTATAATCGTCAGCTGGGCGCTTGGGATTCATCGCCTTCTCAGCTGGCGATAATCGTCAGCTGGGCGCGGGATTCATGCGCTACTCGGCTGTGATTATGCATCAAGCTGGGCCGCCCAGGATTCATGCCTGCTCCATCTGTGATAATGACCAGCTGGGCGCCCAGGATTCATGCCTGCTCAGCTGCCTGATAATGCGCCAGGTGGGCGCGGGATTCATGTATGCTCATGCAGCCTGATAATCGCCAGCTGGGCGCTGGATTCATGCCTGCTCCGCTGCCTGATAATTGCCAGCTGGGGCGCAGGATTCATGCCTGCCTGCCCTCATCTGCCTGATAATCGCCAGCTGGGCTGGGATTCATGCCTGCTGCTGCTGCCTGATAATCGCCAGCTGGGCCTGATTCATGCCTTCTCCTGCCTGATAATCGCCAGCTGGGCGCGTGATTCATGCCTGCTCATCTGCCTGATAATCGCCAGCTGGGCGCAGGATTCATGCCTGCTCAGCTGCCTGATAATCGCCAGCTGGGCGCAGGATTCATGCCTGCTCAGCTGCCTGATAATCGCGCCAGCTGGGCGCAGGATTCATGCCTGCTTCATGCCTGCTCAGCTGCCTGATAATCGCCAGCTGGGGCGCAGGATTCATGCCTGCTCAGCTGCCTGATAATCGCCAGCTGGGCGCGGGATTCATGCCTCTCAGTCACCTGCTGCCTGATAATCGCCAGGTGGGCCGCTGGGATTCATGCCTGCTCATCTGCCTGATAATCGCCAGCTGGGCGCCAGGA